>NW_008340429.1:891754-892831 GCF_000622305.1 Nannospalax galili
TGTGACAGACCTGACCTTTGTGTTTTTGGGAGGACTGTGGAAGTGTTTGGAACTTTGGGCTGGAAAAGCCATTGTGTACTCAGAGTTTGTTGCAGTGGAGCTTGGAACAGTTATGCTGAAAGAGCTGTAGACAATGGAGGCCTGGCTTGTGAAGCTTCAAAGGGAAACGGAGACCATCAGGCTATTTACATGAGATTTTAGATATTGAGAATCAGTTGGTTCTGGTCAGCTGGGGCTGAAGAATCAGCTGTGATTAAGAAGAGACCAGAACCTGAAGCAAAACCTTTGCTTTACTGGGACAATTGATGCTGGTTAGCTGGGGCTGAAAAATCAGCTGCAAGTAACAAGAGACCAGCATCGCTGTGGTGAAATATGGGAGGTATTTCCTCAGGGTTGGTGCACAGAAGCTGTGGAACAGAGGGGACCCAAGGGCCTCTATCTCAAGCTGGAAGCAGGACTTGGCAATGTGTAAGAGTCTTCTGCATGGTTTTGGTGTTGAAAGTGTGAAGGGGTCACAGAGAGCAGCTGGCACCCTCAGAAGCCTGGAAAAGCTATTGGTGAAAGTGAAGCCTCAGGTGCAGTGAAGACCCCCAGAATTGAAGGGGTCATGGAAAGAATCTGAGGCATTGCACTCCAGAGGCCAGAGAGGCCATTGGTGAGGGTTCAGCCTCAGTTTCAGTGGAGACCCCAGCTTTTTGGAGATGCCAGGACCATGGAAAACCATCAAGGGCAGCAGTAGGTGTGGAATGGAGCTGGCCTGGGTCTGTGAGGTGAGCTGTATGTACTGTGGATGGCAGAGTCAGAGAAGTGGAGCTGCCAAAACCCCTTGGAGCTCAGAAGATCATGAGTGAAACCCAGATGTTCAGCCTTGAGTTACTTTGCTAGACATAGGTTTTACTTAGGTGTGCCCGATTCTTCCCTTTTGAAATAAGACAGTACTTGTTTTGGATTTTACAAGAGTCCACAGTTAAGAGACTTTTAAAAGAGATTGGACTTTTAAGTGTTTGGATTTTTTAAGGACTGTGGAACTTTTCAAAAATTTTTTATTTATTTCTATTTATTATTATTATTTTCAAT
>NW_008340429.1:893183-898183 GCF_000622305.1 Nannospalax galili
GTATCTATATGGTAGCCAAGGAATGTGAAAGGTTGGATGTATTGTAACTTGTCTCGTGCAATGTTGAAACCTAGACATTCTAAATCAGCAAACAGACTGGGTATTGAAGCCTGTAAGTACTGTGAGATTTGTGTGGTAACAGTATGTCGTCCATATAGTGGATGGCAATTAGGTCCTTGGGGATATTGGTTAAGGCCTTATTAACATATAATTGACAAATCGTGGGGATATTTTTCATAACCTGTGGTAGTATCTTCCATTGGTATCTCTTAGTTGTTCTTTGAAAGTTGGGCTCCCAAACTGTGAAGGTAAAGTGAGGTCTATCTTGTTATGCTAGGGGGATTTTGAAGAAACAATCTTGGATATCAAGTACTATGATATGATGGGATGGGGGGATAGCTGTAGGGTGTGGTAAGCCCACTTGTAGCAAGCCCATCTTTTCCATCTGGGCATTGACTGCTCTAAGATCTTGGAGGAGTCTGTATTTCCCTGATTTCTTTTTAATAACAAATATTGTGGTATTATGTTTACTGAGAGAGGGCTCAATGTGGCCAAGCCTCAAGTGTTCAGCTACCAAATTTTTGAGGGCAGATAATTTAGGTTCTGTTATAGGCCACTGGCCCACCGAAATGGCATCATTAAAGAGCCAGGTGATGAGGATCGGCTCAGGGGCCAAGACTGGAGTCGATCCCAGGCGGGCAGTGGCTGTTAGGATTGGGGGTGTTGGGCAAGGTGCTGTCCTTTCCTTGATAGTCCCAGGTTATCGTGGAGCATGATATCATCATAAAAGGTATGGTCATCCATGGTAAGGACCGCACCCATGTCCTCTAGGATGTCTTGGCCCCACAAGTTATGGGGAACATCTGCTACTATGGGGGTAACTGTGCCCTGGTTCACATCCAAGTCCTTCCAATATACTGGATGTGTGACCAGCTTGGTGTCTTGTTTTCCGCCAACTCCTTTTATTGGTGGGCCTGGCTGGTATTTCCAATGAGGGAATTTAAGGGATTCAGTTTCTGATATAATGGTGACATCAGCCCCTGTGTCTCCTAGGCCCTTTATGGCTGTTCCATCTAGGAACAGGGTTATTAGTGGGGAGTGGTTGAGGATTGGGAGAGTCCATAATATCTGTCTCATTTCCCCTCTTGTGGGCAGGGCTGAGGGGCACCCCAGGTGGAGTTTAAAGGAGCCGAGTCCAGTTGAGGCTCTGACCTACAGTCTTTAGCCCAGTGGAACCCTCTTTTGCACTTAGGGCAGCAAGTCTTGGGGCGGGCTGTACCTCTTGGGCAGTGGCTACAAAAGTGGCCAAGCCCCCCACAGTTCCAGCAGCCTTCCAGTGCACAAAAGTGGGTGGGTTTTCCTTGTGACAAAAGAGTCTCCAAGGAGGAGGTCAAAGCCTCAATAGGGCCTGCCCTAGTGTCTAAGTCTCTAGTAGCAAGTACCCTTTTGTGAATGTTATCATTGTGGACAGGCGCGATAGCATTATGAGTAGGGATGTTTAGTCCCTCTGAAGTTAATTGTTTGATAAGAACCTCTTGGGTGGGTCCAGACTCCACCCTCCACTCTACTGCCTCGGTAACACAGGTAAGGAAGTCCGTGAAAGACTCTCTTGACTGTTGAATCAAATTATGGAAAAAGACTTGTGGATCACAGGGGGAGCAACATTTAAGGGCTTTAAAGGCCAAGTCAAAAACTTGTTGAAAATAGGCATGGAGGCCAATAGTAGACTGGGAGATGGGGTCAGTATATTGTCCGTGTCCCCTGAGCATGTCCAACGTAATGTTGAGGCCATATTGGAGATTTAGGCGTGCCTGGTTTTCAGCCTGATCGTCATAGGCTGCACCCCAGTTTAGAAAGACTGGTGGTTCTAAGACTGCCTTTAGTAAGCTATACCAATCATAGTCGGTTTGTAAATGTAAGGACCACTGGTGAAGAACCTGTTCAAAATATGGGGAGTCAGGGCCTGATTGCTCAGCTGCCTTGTGGATAAGAATGAGGTCAGCAAGTGGGGTGGGCAGCCACAGACGCTGTACTGCAACAGGGCCGGCATTAACCGGAAATGTGGACTAAGGCGGGTGAGGCTTTAAGGAGGGCTGTCTAGGAGGAAGGGGCACGTTAGCAGGGGAGGAGGTGGGATGGTTACTAGTGGGGGAGAGGGTAACTCCTTCCATGGGTAATGGAGTGGGGGAATTTCTGGGCATGGTAGCTCTAGGAGAGTATCCTGAGATATAGGCAAAGGAGCTCCTTCCTTATTGGCAGTGGGTGCAGAGGCGGCATCCACCTCCAGGTCTGGGAGTCTGGGGGGTCCAGGGTTGAGGTAATAGCCAGATTTACACTAGATTGCTCCTGGCAGTGTTTGTTGTGGGCTGAGATGACTTCCTCAGGAGAGGAGGATTTAAGGCTAGCAATGATAGCTAGGAGAATCGGTATGAACGATGTGGGGGGAGTGATCCCTGACCTGACCTCCCTTTTTCAGGCCAGGAAGAGGACCCACATCCACGTGTCAGGGTCCCACATGTTTTCAGGGGAGACCCATGGAGCCAAATTAGTGGCTTCATCCCAAAAGTGTTCGATATCTTTTGGTTTCACTTTCAAAGAAGTACTGTGAGCCACTTGGATGTAAACCGCCCTGACATGTAAAGGTGTATCGGATCCAAATGTCTTGTGCTCAGTGAGGGACTTCTGGAGGCCATGACACCTCCAGGCATATGCTCACACGGTGTCTCTGGGACAGGCAACAGTGTGACCCAAAGCCTGGGCTCTGAGTTCAGGGTGGATCAGCCCTTATGTGAACTCACCGGGACAAGCCAAGAGGGGGGAGGTGCTGATGTGGGCTTCGGGACCTAAAGGATTGTTCTTGTTCTGTGAATATCTCTTTTTATAGAAATCCAAGTTTTTAATTTTGTTGAGATATAATTCATTTACCACTATATTCGCCTTTTAAAGAGAACCAAATTGTTTTAATATATTCAAATGTTGTATGATTATTATCATTATCAAAATCTAGAACATTTTCATCATCCCCAAAATAAATGTTGCCAATTAGCCAACACAACACACACATCACCCCTCACCCTCCAGTCCCTGGTGACCACTGATCAGCTTTCTATCTCTGAATTTTCTCCTTCTGTACATTTCATATAAATGAAATCATATGCAGCATTGTGTTCCTGGCTTCTTTCATTTAGATAATGTTTTCAAGGTTCATCCTGTTACATTTATCCACTTTTGTGATTAATATTCCAGTGTATGGATGCACCATACTTTATCATCTCATTGCTTAATGAGGATTTTGGATATTATGAATAATGCTTCTATGAACATATTCAGGTTTTTATGTGGACAAAAATTTTCAGTGCTTTTCAGACAAGTTTTCAGTGCATATACCTAGGATTGGAACTGCATAGTTACTGTATACTTCTTGTGTTATTGTCAAACTGATTCCCAAACAGATTGCCATTTTACATTCTCATCAACATATAGAGAATTCGATTTCTCTATATTTCATCCTTTTGCTATATTTTGGATTTTTATAATCCTAGGTGTGAAGTAGCACCTTACTATGCTTTAATATGCAGTTCTCAAATGACTAATGGTAATGAGCATATTTTCATGTGTTTATTAGATAGTTTAATATCCTCTTGGAAAACATGCCTACCTAAACATCATTTTTTGAATTATAATAATACTATATATTTTGAATGAGGCCCTCATCAGATTTTTACGATTTTAAAAATATTTTATTATTTTCATTTTATGTGTATGAGTATATAGCCTGTATGTACGAAGTGCATCTATGTCATGCAATGTCTGTGGAGGTCAAAAGAGGGCACTGTACTCCTCTGGAACTGAAGTTATGGACTGTTATGAGCTGCCATGTGGATGCTGGGAATCGAACCTGGGTCCTCTTCAAGAGCAGCCAGTGCTCTTAACCACTGAGCCATCTCTCCAGCCTTTTTGTGAATATATTCATGAATATTTTTCCATTTTATGTGTTACCATTTTGCTTTGTTGATAATGCCCTTTGAGGACAAAAATATAAAACTAAGCCAAATATTTCTATTTTTTTTCTTTGAGGCTTATACTGTAGTCATCATAGCTTAGAAATTATTGCTTAATGCAAGATCATGAAGACTTATACTCATATTTTCTTTTAAGGTTTTTTTTAGGTTTAACCCTTACATTTAAAATCATTATTTTATAGTTTCAGCCCTTCTAGTTAGATTGCTAGCTGCTCTATGGTAATGTTTTGTTTTATTACAGAAAATAATTATTTCCTGATACTTTTGAAAATATTAAAAATTTAAAGTATCTCTTCTAATATTAGCATTTCATTTTCTTACTATCCTCTTTGTTTTTGGTCTCTAAATTCATGTTTGAGCTTTTCCTTATTACAATGTTTGCCTGTTTTTATTATGTTCATGGGGCAGTAAATGATTATTAGACATTCTGTACTTGGGGTAAGACAAGGTGAGTTATGGACCTTAACTTAAGGGGAGACAACTTGTTTGGGAACCAAAAGTCAGTATATCTAGGTTTTCTCATGGGCCCATGTTATTCTCTGGAGAGAAATTCAGTAAAGATGGAGGTAGGTGGGGTGGAAGGTATTAAAAAGGTGTTGAACTCCTTTGTATGGGAGAATCAGTGCAAACCCATATGTAAAATGTTTAACTTTCTTCAGACTAAGGTTTCATTCCTGTCATTATTTATGCTTGTGTCCCTCAGTCCCTCAGTCAAGAGCCCTGCCACTTTCTGCCACTCAGAAAATGAAAGGTACCTTTCTCTGCTGATGGGGAAGGGAATTTTCAGAAATATATAGATTTTCAGGCAATGTAGTTTTTAGTCTTTCTCTGGACATTCCATTTTAATTATTATTTTCACAGGATTTGATTTTCTTCTTACAATTTCCCCTTTCTTTCTGGAGAGCAGAAGATAATGAAATCTGCTGGCTATTGTTACACCTAATGCAAGACCAGAAGAATGTCACATAGTGATGGTTG
>NW_008340429.1:900683-905843 GCF_000622305.1 Nannospalax galili
CCACCATATGGGATTAAACTCAAGTCATCAGGCTTGGTGGCCCTGTGTTTTATCATATAGCTCAGTAAACTTAAAAACTACAGTGCAAGCCAGAAGTGGTTGACACACGCCTATAATCCCAGCACTTGGGAGGCAGATGCCAGAGGATTAAGAGTTTAAGCCCATCCTCAGTGAATCTGAGGCCAGCTTGGGCTACATGAGACCCTATCTCAAAAAAAAATGAAAAAAAAAATAAACCCCCCTACAGTGCATTTTAAATAAAATTCTCATTTACAGTATTTGATACTTTGTTCATACCACAATATATAATTTAGAATATGTGTACCAGCTTTCTCTTAAAATGTACAATATGATGTAGCCAGGCTTGGTGGCATATACTGATAATCCCAACATGTGGAAGTCTGAGGCAAAATCGTTAGAAGAACTGGACAGACATGTGAGAAAATTACCCTGAACTTGTTTTCAACACCTCTAAACTCCTAATTCTCAAGGCATGCTGCAACAGACATAGTGAAGAGTCCAAGAAGGTGATGGTGCTGCTTCTAACAAAATTTTCCCACACAATGTCCTCTCCCACCTTCTAAATCAATACTCTATACTGCACCAGAGTATCTGGATGCCATACCAGCCTCCAGTTCCCACTGAAATAGATAGCTTACACAGAGAAATCATTGACTTGGTTTCAAGCTTTCACATCTTTCTGATCTTGTGAATCAACAGCAACAACAGTGGGAAGATGACTTCACTTTTCTTACAAGGATTGCATGAAAGAATGGCACTGGTAAATCACCCAGAATAATACATTTAGATTTAATATATCCATAATAATAATTCAGATGTATCTGAAAATGGAGTTTTAAGCCTCCTCCTCCTCTTTCTCCTTCTTTGAAAATACCTTCCCTTTACCCATTGACATAAGCAGAGATAAGCTGGATATTAGGCACTAAAAAGTGAAAGCCATGTCCTGAAGTTGTCAAATCAATAGTGGAATGAGACTGAATCACAGATATCAGAGTGTATTTCAACCTTTGTTTATATGAGAAATGAAACTATTCGAGTAAAGCTTTTAAAATAATGTGGTATTTATTCTCCTATGTGTCTGTTGGGTGATTTTTTTCCTCAAGAGACATAAAATGTCTATTCACTCCAGAAAGGACTCTGATGACAAACCAAAGAAATAATTCCATCCAAGTCTACTTTGGTAAACCATTGAGTTTACTGGGGTTACAAGAGCATAGGTGATTACCCACAAAAGCTGCAACCTCAAGCTCCCTTTCTCAACTCACAGGGAGTTTCACCCAAGAGGGTCACTCCTTTCCCTGGCAAATGTTCATGCTTATATATCATATATCCTTGGAGGGGGGGGTGTATTGTGGATCTCATACCTTCTCGAGCTTCCTGAGTCTTAAATGTTTCACGAGCCTCTCGAGTCAAATGTTGCAATTTGAAGGAAATTGGTTATTCAACAGTGCCAATGAATAGATAAATGGATAAAGAAATATGTTATATATACGTAACTATTATTTCTCCATGAAGAAGTATGAAATTATGTTGTTTACAGAAAACTGGAGCTGGAGAGCAGCATGTTAGATTAAAATGAGCCAGAGTCAGAAAGACAAGTATCATGTTTTCCTTTCTATGCAGAATCTATGTTTTTTTTAAAGACATGAAAATATCTAGGTTCAGTTCCCAGCACCCCACATGGCAGCTAACAGGCATTACAGGCATTGTAACTCCAATTACAGGGGATCTGATGCCTTCTTCTGTCCTCCATGGGCATTGCATGACATGGGTGCACTTATACACATGGCAGGAAAAATATACACATAAGAGACATGAAAGTATAATATGAGTGTACTACTTTTTTCCTTGTAACAAAATACCTAAAATATGCTACTATAGGAAGTAAGGGTCTATTTTGATTCACAGTTTGTGGGTATAGTCCATCATAGCAGGGGAGGAATGGTGGGTGGTCAGAGCATGAGGCACATTGCTTCCAAAGTCAAGAAACAAGAGAGAAATGCTTCTGCTCACTCACTTTCTTCTTTTTATTCAATCTGTGATCACATTCCAGGGAATGGTGACATGTACTTAGGTTTTCCCAGCTCAATTGATCCAATCTAGAAACATGCTTACACACGTTCCCAGAGATTTTTCCCCCCATAGTGATTATAAATTCAATCAAGTTTATAATGAAGCAAGCTTAAATATCAAAAGGAGTATTTGGAAAGAGAAGCCCATCAGTAGAGTAAGGAGAGAAAAGAGTGGGTGATGGGCTAATATGACATGAAACTGTGAAAAATATATAAATAATGAAGATCAAATGTGATATTTATGGTAAGAACAAAAGGATGGAGAAAACTGGGAGATATTTTCATCTGAGAAATCAAGATTTATTGATATTGGCCAGGTGTGGTGTGCTTACCTTTAGTCCCAGCACTTGGGAGACCCTGTCTCAAAAAGACAAAAAAAGTATTTATTGATATTAAGGAAGCAAAGTAAATGACTCAAGAATCAGAAATGCACACATCAGGGAAAAATAAAATGAATAAAAATATAAAGGCATAAATTAAATAGAAAGAATGAAAATCACAGATGATATGATCGCTTAAAAGTTTATTTCTTTGAAAAATCAAAGATATATTGGATTCTAGACATAATATGGACTGGATATGTAGCTTTAGAAACTGGCCCCCTCTATAAATGCATGACCAAAAGTGTGAGTAGATATTTTTAAAATTCAACCACACAAGGATGGAGAGGATAATATAGAAGACAACAGAGAAAAAAAAATGAACCACAAAAATCCCTCACCAAGAACCAATCCTATTTATACTGCAAAAATTCTAGAGGCATCCAGAATGGTTATATCTAGAAATGATATATCACTTCTGGGCTGAAGTTCTCAGAGATAGCGCCTAACTCTGGGCCCAGAGTCACCACTGCTTCCTGATCCTTTGCATCCACACCAACCCAGTTCCTCCCTACAACTCCCAGGAACACTCTGGGCCTGGTCCCGCCCTCACATCCCTTTACTTCCCTGGGTGGCACAGCCACCAGCTTCCTGACACCAGAAGCAGATCTAAACCCAAAAAAGGGAGGCTTGAGTCTCACACAAGAATCAGAAACTACAAGGGACATTCACATGTCAAAGTCACAAAGAAAAAATAATAACATGAAAATCCAAAATAATGTATCCCCACCAAGTACCAATAATCCTTTAGAGGACTACAATGAGAACACCCTAGAGATAACACAGGACATAGAATTCAAAAGAACAATTATAAACATGATAAAAGAATTCAGTGAATTTAAAGAACAAAAAAAAGAAGTGAAAGAACTGAAGGAAGATAGAGATAAACTTCTGAATGAATACAGAAAACATTGAAATATTGGAAATATTGAATATAGAAATGCTGAAGAATACTCAGGCTGAAATGAAGGAAGTGAAATACTCAGTAAGCCAATTAGAAATGACAGGAGAAACCCTCACCAATATGATGAATGAAATGGAAAACAGAAGATAAAGTGGACGAATTAGACCACTCAAGCAAAAATTATGAAAAAAATTAAAAGACACAAGAAGGGAATACACCATAAAAAAACCAAACTTATGAATCATGGGCATACAGGAAGGAGAAGAATCTCAAGATAATGGTATGGGCCAGATCTTCAACAGGATTGTAGAAGATTTCCCAAAATTAAAAAAAAATTAAAAAAAGACATGCCCATACAAATACAAGAATATAGAACAACAAATAGACAGGACCAGAAAAGAAACTCTCCATGGCACACCATAGTAATAGCATTAAATGTTCAGAACAAAGAGACAATACTGCAAGCTGCAAAAGTAAAGGAAAACCCATCAGGGTTACAGCTGACTTTCCAGTGCAAACTACGAAAGCCAGAATAGCCTGGACCAAAGTATTCCCAGGTCTAAATGACCACAGATGCCAACCCAGATTACTTTGCCCAGCCAAAATGTCTATCACAGTTGAACGGGAAAGAAAAACATTCCATGACTTAAATACGATGAAAGAATTCATGTCCACAAAACCAGCCCTTCAGGAGCGACTACACACAAGGGGTGATGGAAAAAAATTCAATGAAGTTATAACTGGAAATGCACAGCTATATCAAGAATGTGAACAGAAATGAAAAGGACAGGATTCAATACACATCTCTCATTGATAACTTTAAATATCAATGGACTGAACTCCCCAGTCAAAAGATACAGACTAGTTGAATGGATTAAGAAACAAAACCAACCTTTTTGTTGTCTGCAAGAAACTCATCTCACTTTCAAGGACAGGCACTACCTTAAGGTGAAAGGGTGGGAAAAAAAAACACCAACTGGATGGTACTAAAAAAAAGCAGTTGCAATTTTAATATCTAATAAAATAGACTTTAAACAAAAACTAATCAAAAGAGAGAAAGAAGGCTACTTCATTCTGACCAAAGGAACAATAAACCAAGAAGATATTATAATCATGAGCATATATTCACCAAACTCTGGTGCACCCAACTTCATAAAAACAGTATCACAGGACTTTAAGACTCAGATTAATCCCAATGCATTAATAATAGGGGACTTCAATACCCCATTGTCGCCATTAGATAGGTCAACAGGTCAGAGAGTTAACAGAGACATCTGAATTAAACAATACCATATATCAAATGGACCTAACAGACATCTACTGAATATTCTACCCAAGCACCAAAGAATATACTTTCTATTCAATGCCTCATGGAACCTTCTCCAAAATTGACCATGTACTGAGGCACAAAACAAACCTCAACAAATACAAAAAGATTGAAATAATTCCATGCATTCTATCAGACCACAATGCAATAAAGCTTAAAATCAATACTGGAAGACACTCCAGTAACTACATGAACACATGGAGATTAAACACACTCATGAATGATTAATGGGTCAAAGGAGAAATTAAGAAAGAAATAAAAGTATTCCTGGAATTACATGAAAAGGACAATACAACATGACAAAACCTCTGGGACATGCTGAAAGCTGTCCTTAGAGGGAAGTTTATAGCTCTAAGTGCCTACATTAAAAAATCAGAAAGAATACAAATAAATGAATTAACAACACAACTCAAGACACTTGAAAAGCAACAACAAATGAAACCCAAACCCAGCAGA
>NW_008340429.1:905946-906200 GCF_000622305.1 Nannospalax galili
ATAGACCATTAACACCGTTAACCAAAAAAAAAAAAAAGAAAAGAAAAAAGAAAGAGCAAATCCAAATCAGCAAAATCACAGATAAAAGGGCAAACATCTAACAGACACCAAAGAGATCCAGAACATTATAAGGGAATACTTGAAAACCTATATGCTACTAAATTTGAAAACCTAAAAGAAATGGATAGGTACCTAAAGGCAGGGGAACCACCAAAACTAAACCAAGAAGAGATTAACAGCTCTTGATTACCTCC
>NW_008340429.1:906862-909020 GCF_000622305.1 Nannospalax galili
TCTCTCTAACATAGTGCTTGAAACTCTTGCAAGAGCAATAAGACCAGAGCAGGAAATTAAAGGAGTAATAATTGGGAAAAAAGAGATCAAATTATCCATTTTTTCAGATGATATGATATTGTATCTGAGAGGCCAAAAATTCCACCAGAAAAATCCTAGAAATTATTAACACGTTCAGTAAAGCTGCAGACTACAAAATTAATCTACAAAAGTCTGTAGCCTTTCTATATATCAATAGCAAGCAATCAGAGAAAGAGCACATGGAAGCACTCCGCTTCACAATAGCTGCAAATATATATATATCAGAATAAACCTGACCAAATACATTAAAGACCTCTGAAAATGAAAATTTTAAATCCTTAAAGAGATTGAGAAGACACCAGAAGATGGAAGGACCTCCCATGCTAATGGATTGGAAAAATTAATGTGAAAATGACCATCCTACCAAAAGCCATTCATAGAGTCAATGCAATGCCCATCAAAATCCCCATGACATTTGTGATGGCTAATCCTGGGTGTCAAACAGTATCGCATCCCTGGAGGGATTGCAGAAATTAGTGCTACCATCAAGGATTTGAAAGATGCAGAGGTGGTGATTCCCACCACATCTCCCTTTAACTCTCCTATTTTGCTTGTGCAGAAGACAGATGAGTCATGGAGAATGACAGTTGACTATCAAAAACCTAATCAAGTAGTGACTCCGATTGCAGCTGCTGTACCAGATGTGGTGTCCTTACTCGAGCAGATTAATACATCTCTTGGTACCTGGCATGCAGCTATTGATTTGGCAAATGCTTTCTGCTCGATACCAGTTCATAAGGACCACCAGAAGCAATTTGCTTTCAGCTGGCAAGGCCAACGGTATACCTTTACTGTCCTGTCTCAAGGGTATATTAACTCTACAGCATTGTGCCATAACTTGGTTCGAAGGGATCTTGATTGCCTGACTCTTCCAGAAAATATCACATTGGTCCACTATATTGATGATGTTATGCTGATAGGATCCAGTGAGCAGGAGGTAGCAGACAGTCTGGACTTGTTGATTAAGAATATGTGCATAGAGAGGATGGGAAATAAATCTAACCAAAATTCAAGGGCCTTCTATCTCAGTGAAATTTCTAGGAGTTCAGTGGTGTGGAGCATGCAGCGACATTCCTTCTAAGGTGAAGAATAAGTTGTTGCATTTGGCCCCTCCCTCCACCAAGAAAGAAACACAACGCTTAGTGGGCCTGTTTAGACCCATATATCAAGTGCGGAAGGAAGCTATCTTTGAGTGGGGCCTGGAACAGGAAAGGGTCCTTCAAAAGGTCCAGGCTGCTGTACAAGCTGCTCTGCCCCTTGGGCCATATGATCCAGCAGACCCGATGGTGCTTGAGGTATCAGTGGCAGATAAAGATGCTATTTGGAGTCTCTGGCAGGTCCCCATAGGGGAATCACAGCAGAGGCCATTGGGATTTTTGAGTAAGGCTTTGCCTTCATCTGTGGACAGATGTCTCTCTCTTTGAGAGACAGATCTTAGCCTGCTATTGGGCCTTAGTGGAAACTGAATGTTTGACAATGGGCCACCATGAGACCGGAGCTGCCCATCATGAGCTGGGTGTTATCTGACCCTCTACGAAAATTTTTGTTTCCTGTGTCCTCGACTTTGCACTCTACTGGCTTGGATGTTTTGGTTCCAGAGGAGGGAGTGCTTCTTCCAAGAGAGACAACAAACATTCCATTGAACTGGAAGCTAAGACTTCCCCATGGACACTTTGGGCTTCTGATGCCCTTAAGTCAGCAAGCTAAGAAAGGAATAAGAGTAGTAGGAGGGGTAATTGACCCAGACTACCAGGGGGAAATTGGACTGGTTCTCCACAATGGAGCTAATGAAGATTATTATATCTGGAAGGCAGGAGATTTCTTAGGGCAACTTTTGGTGTTACCATATCCCATGATTAAGGTCAAAGGGAAACTGCAACAACCCAATCCAGACAGGACAACAAATGGCCCCAAGGCCCTTCGGGGATGAAAGTGTGGGTCACTCCTCCAGGGAAAGAGCCAAGACCTGCAGAGGTGCTTGCTGATGGTGTAGGAAATACAGAATGGGTAGTAGAGGAACGGAGTTACAAATACCAACTTAGGCCACGTGACCAGTTGCAGAAACGTGGATTGTAAT
>NW_008340429.1:909186-909541 GCF_000622305.1 Nannospalax galili
GCTAAAGGACTAAGAATTCCTCAAAGACCTTAGAACTCTAAGATATATAATGCATTGGTGATTGTATTATGGGGTAGTTATATCATGTTAGGTGAAATTATGATCTCAACATTGTTTTCATTTGAAAATTAGGCATGACATAGAGAGATGCTATTGTGTGTCAAGTTGACAAAGGGTGGACTTGTGATGGATAATCCTGGGTGTCAACTTGATGGGATCTGGGATTAACTGAAATAAGAGATCTTAATTGGATCATCTAAAGCCGGAAGACACACCCTAAATGTGGGTGTTACCTTCTGATGGCAGCCAGTATAAAAGGCCAAGGCAGAGGAGAATGCCAGGCTTCTTGCTGCTT
>NW_008340429.1:910190-924571 GCF_000622305.1 Nannospalax galili
CAATCAACAAATGGGACCTCATTAAACTAAAAAGCTTCTGTACATCAAAAGCAGCAACCAAGCAAGTGAAAAGAAAACCCACAGAGTGGGAGAAAATCTTCACCAGTGACATGTCTGACAGAGGTTTAACCTCCAGAATATATAATGATCTCAACAATACATTAAGAAAGGAAGTAACCCAATTAAAAGGTAGGCTAAGGAACTGAACAGAGAGTTCTCAAAAGAAGAAATAAAGATGGCTAAGAAGTATCTTAAAAGGTGTTCAACATTACTAGTAATTAGGGAAATGCAAATTAAAACCACTTTAAGATTTCATCTTACCCCAGACTGGCTAAGATCAAGAGAACAAATGATACCAAATGTTGGAGAAGATGTAGGGAAAGGGGAACGCTCATCCACTGCCTGTGGAACTGCAAACTTGTTCAACCAGTATGGAAAGCAGTGTGGAGAACTCTTAAAAACCTACAAATGAACCTACCATTTGACCCGGTTATACCACTCCTTGACATACACCCGAAGGACTCATCCTATTACAGAGACACTTGTACAACCATGTTTGTTGCTGCTTTTTTCACAATAGCTAAGAGATGGAAGCAACCTAAGCGTCCCTCACTGATGATAATGAAAATGTGCTTCATTTATATGATGGAGTTCTACTCAGCAGTAAAGAAAGACGAAATCATGAAATTTGCATGTAAATGGATGGAACTTGAAACTGTTATACTAAGTGAAGTAATACAGACTCAGAAAAACAAACGATGTATATTCTTCCTTGTATGTGGATCCTAGCACCAAATCCTGATAAGTGAATATGTATCCAGACATAACTACAGGAACCAGGATAATAAAGATGAACCAGGGAAGTAAAGGAAAAGAAAGAACCAAAAGAGAACAGTAGAAAAGAGGTATTACCAAGGGAGATGTGGATTAAAATGGAGTTATTTTAAGGGGAAGGGAGAGGGAAGGTTATATAAGAAACCTAGGGGATAAAGGGAAAGAAGGAGGTCAAGAGGGATGGGACCATTGGAGAAAGTTATTATTAAGGGAGAAATGGGAAAAATGGGGGCTCCTTAAATGGGGAAACCACGGTGGAAGGGTTAGACAATGTGAGAAATAATGCCTAGCTAGTTTTAGAAAAAAAACCTGAAGTGACTGGCCCAGTAGCATCTTGTGGGGAAAAAAATATCTGTTGGTGTTGGGTAAAATGGAGAGGCTGATGCACTCTGGGAATCAATACATCCTTTATTGAAATAACCGAAAATCTTGGTATATTATGATCAAGTATATATGGTAATTAAAAGTACCAGACTGGTGGAACTAACCTTCTTGGATGTTTAACAGCAATACTTTGAGGCCTATACTAATTTGGACAGAGGGACATAAAGGTACAGTTTTTGCTCCTTGCCCTCCTACGTCGACTAAGTTCCAGAGGACTATGAGCATCTCTCAAAATGTCCTGTAACTGTGGTGAGTCACCTGTCTTCTTGAGCAAGGAGTCCATGGAGACCCCACTAGATGGACCTGATCCAGTGTCCAGTCTACAAAGAGGAGGGTCAACACAGAGGAAACATATCCTCTATGCTTCCAAGGGAAGCCAGCTATGGTCAAGGAGGACCTTTGACTTATCTTCACATAGATGGAACTGGTAAAAGAAAAGAGGCAGGGGCTCCTCCCAAGCCCATGTTACCCCTGAGGACCTAAAGAGTAAAAATAAATTGTTTTATCTGGGACAACAGTATGGTCTTAAACACCCAAAAGGAAAGTATAACCAAAGATTAATGGGGTCAACATAATTTTTAAGAGTCCATATATATAGCTAAAGGCTACATAACAAGAAACAATGCCAGACAGGTGATACCTTCCTTTGAGTTATTGGCCCGGGTGGCACAGGAAACTCCCAGAGAGTAACCCAGCATAGAACTGGGAAAATGAACAGCAGACCCCAATCTTATCTAAAGGAATATTGACAACTGATTGCTGCTAGATTAGGAATAGCTGATGTTCCTAAAACAAGGCTCTCTAGATAGGCTGACTAGATTCAGCAGACGGACAAGCACTGGAGAATGGCTGGGGGTGTCGACAACACAGTGGACAGTAACAGGGATGAGTGTGTGGGAGGGGGGAGGCTATGGGAGGGTGGAGGGTGCCATTTGGGAAGTGGGTATATAGATGAATAAGATTGTTTGTGCTGTTCTGTATGACATACACACAAAAAATCACATTTTTAAAAAAGACATATTTGAGGAGGAAGCATAAAATTTTACTTCATGTTTAATAGTAGAGGTGATAAACATTACCAGTGAAATCTATCTGATGACTTTATATCCATACTCAGGTACTAAGGATCTGTCGAATGCTCCCCAAGCCCACCAGGCTTGGGTCTTCAACAAGAAACAAACTCAGACAAAAGTCTGAAGTGTTATGAGGAATTTATTTAAAGAAACACAGTTACAGGTAAGGGAGTGAGTACAAGATGGCTCTCTCTGTGTGGGGATCACAGATCTTATATAGGACTCAGACTTGGGGTTACCAAGGAGATTTTCCTAATAGAAACAAAAGAGTAACTATTACAGCCACTTTTGAAAGAGATGTATCCTTGCTCTGGAGTGTGTTACTGAATATGTTAAAGATATAATGAAATGCTTCTTCTAATCATGTGGTTATTAAGTTTTTTAAAAAATTTAAAAAATTCTTCAAAGCATAAAAATTTTCTCCTTAATGACTATGTGAAAAACATTACCATTTAAATCTACCTGATGACTTTATATCCATGCTTAAATGCGAAGGATCTCAGAAAGTAACCAACTGTGACTAGTAATAAGATATATAGAGATTAGAAATGCATGTGCAAAGATCATAGTGTTAATTGCATTAAAAATGAATTTTTCTGTATGAAACTATGTATTTTAATAATGAAATGGAGATCTTTTATAAAGATTAAAACCTCATTCAATTTTATGTCTTAGTACCTAGAGAAAAATTCATGAAGACAAATTAGAATACTCTTACCAGGGGTATAAAGGGAGGCAGAATGGGAAGCTTTATTTTAATGGGTGTAGGTTTTCTGTTGCAAATGAAAAAGTTCTGAAATTGGATAGTGGCAATAGTTTGCACAGTAATGTGGATATAATTAATGCCACGGAACCCAACACTTAACAGGGCTAAAAGTGGCAAATGTTGTGAGATGTGTGTTTGATCACACTGAAAAGTATTAAATAAGCCTGGAGCCCAGAGTGGTTTCCTGGCTGTAGGCTTAAAAAAAAGATGGAGAGTAATCAATGAAGATACTGACACTAACCTCTGGCTTACATGCTTACACACACACACTCACACACACACATAAACACAAACATACACCACCACATAGATGCAAAAATAATTTATAAACATCTTAAAATTTAACTTTCATGCATCCTTTTCTGGAAACTACAAGGAAAATACTGATAAAATGAGAAAGTGAGACAGAAGAAACAGAAAAGAGAAGGTATTAAACACAGGGAAACTGAAAAGAATCTCCAGGTGATCCTGAAGGATGATCCCAGGAAGAAAATTCTATCTCTAGCATGGGGGTCCAGGCTGGATCTGTGAGAGTTGAGAGAGAGGTATTCTGAGGAATATTTATCAGTGAACCCCTTGACATCTTATCATATTTTCAATCACAGGAACCTATTAAAATACATAATCTATTCAAGACACAGAGTAAATGGGAAAACAGGAAGACACAAAAGGGCATAAGTGGGAAATTTAACTATAATAAAAGGCAAAGAGAATGCCAAGAATGAAAATAATGGGAAGTCCCAAGGTGACAGAGAACCGCAGATGTAGAAAGCAGTCACTCAATTTAAAGGGAAACTGATGTCTTGGGAGACATGGGAATCACCGTGTACAGAACTGTATTGAGAGCCAACTAGAATGAGAAGGTAGAAATAGAGGGTGAAAAAGCAAGCCAATTATTACTTCAAGAAAATAAGGAAGGGGTCTGCAGAGATGGCTCAGCAGTTAAGAACACTGGCTGCTCTTGCAGAGGACCTGAGTTCAGTTCCCAGCACCCATATGGTGACTAACAACCACTCGTAACTCCAGTTTCAGGGAATCCAACACCCTCTTCTGACCTCCGTGGGTACTTGCATGTAAGCAAAACATTCATACACATAAAAAATAAAAATAATTTAAAAATAAGGAAAAGGGCATTATTACTACATAGGAATCGCCCTATCAGGTTGCAAGTGAAAGAAGATATGGAAGAGCTAAAATTTAATTCAGCCTACAATGCAGTCAGCTGATAACACATGAGATTAATCAAGATATATCAGAAAACAGATCAGTGGTGGAAAAGGTGTCTAAAAAAGCTCTAAAATGGCTGCATCTTGGGGGGAAAATAAAGAAAAAAGAGAGAAAAGGCAAAGGACTAGTGTGCTTTAAGTCATTAGTGCTACTTGATTTTTAATAAAGGTTATGTGTTACTTTGGGGGATGCAAGTGTTGCCAAAAGTAGAAAGTAAATCAAATATAAGGTATTTGCTGGTAATCAGAAAAGAAACAAAGATAAGTAATACAATGAAGGCATGAAGCTAAGAAATTTGAAAACTAGAAATGACTTAAAATTAAAGCTACTTAAAAGGTAAAAATTCTGAATACATTTACAATCCAAGGCAAAACCTATTACCAACAGACACACTGGAATTCAAGCAGTTTAAAAGGTAAGTGGCAATTAAGTATGTATAAACAAATAATCATATTCAAATAAAAAACTTCTGTTATGTAAAGGTAGATGGAAAGGTTCCTAAATCATTTTGTGACGTCAGAATGATAGTATACTACCCAAACCATCAAGTTAAATATGACCAGAAACATTGATCAAAAATATCCTGAAACCACATTGACAAATCAAATCTATGTTAAAACTATAATGCATCGTGGTTAAATTCATTTATGTCAATGATTCAAGAATATTTTGGTCTTTTTTGAGAGATGGTCTCCCTGTAGCCCCAACTTGGTCACTATGTAGACCAAGCTGGCCTTGAACTCACAGAGATCCACCTACCTCTGCCTCCTGGGTGCTGAGACTAAAGGTGTACACCACCACACCTAGTAATGATTCAAGAATTTGAAAGCAAAGAATACATGAATAATTTAAATAAATATTGAAAACATTTTATGAAAGAAAAAGCACTTTCTTGACTTAAAAAAATCAGTTTTTCTCTCTGAGATCAACCATCCATCAAAAATATGCAATCTAGAAGCACTTCCACAAATGCAAAAGTTTGCGACAACTGATATTACAACATTCACTGGATATTGGACATCCTGGAAATTGATATTATAAATGAGCAATACATAGTACTTAAGTCAGATGAAGGGTGAAAATTGTGGTACAGAAAGTATTCTAGAAATGACAGGTGAAGAATGAAAGGAAATGGAAACATTTTAGGATATTTCTCCAATTCACCAGAAATGGAGAAAAGTCCAGTTATTTTGTCTTATGAATATCAGTTTTGCTAAGTGACTTAAAAATTAATATACATCCAGGAGTGGGAGCACTAACCTTTAATCTTATCACTTGGAGGCAGAGGCAGGTGGTTCTCATGAGCTCAAAGCCAGTCAGATCTACATAGTTCCAGGCCAGCTGAGGCTACAGGGAAACCATCTCAAAAAACAAACAAAAAATTAATAAACAGCATTGGCTATTTGTTGACTTTTGTGGTGGTTTCATTTTCTTTTATATTCTTTACTACCAATATTTGAAACAAATTCTCTTCAGATTTTCTTTGAATTTTAGTGGGGAACCAGAGTTTAATGTCCTTAGATTTAAGAAAACAATTATTCTTTTTCTATGAATTTTTATCATCAAAGAATAAAATGCAAGTAAACTATTACTTATGATCATTGCTGTGAACTTTTGAAGAAAAAGCACCACAGAATCCTGGTGCAGAATGCCTTTAATCCTCCATCTTTTTGTTCTATTCTCGAGAAAGATACTAACACTCAGAAAACGCAAGGTGGCGCTGCTGACTAAAAAGAGAGAGGGGGAAATAACTCAGGAAAGATGTTACAGATTCCCAAACCAAGGAGTCTGAGAAGGAAGTCAGAGGGAACGACAGCACCTAGCAGGCACTGGGAAAGGTGCGACTCTTCTATCACAGGAATTGCTAGTGTCCCGTTCATTCTAAAGATTCAGCTGCTGGCATTTCTGGGAGCTGCTTGAGGCTGACTGGAAGGAGTTTTTTTCTCTTTAAAGACTGACAGAAGAATGGAGGCCAGATGGGAGCGAGCTGTGCAAAAAAGGCAAGTCCTATTTCTTTGTGTATTTCTGGGAGTGTCTTGGGCTAGTGCTGAACAGCTTCAGTATTTTGTGGATGAGGAAACAGAGAGAGGCACCTTTGTGGCCAATCTAGCAAATGATTTGGGGTTGGAGCTGGGGGAATTGTCATCCCGGGAAGCTAGAATTATTTCCGACCAGAACATAAGGTTTGTGCTGCTCAATCAACTCACTGGTGACTTAATTCTAAATGAGAAGCTGGACCGAGAAGAACTGTGCAGCTCTACAGAGCCCTGTGTACTGCCTTTCCAGTTGCTGCTGGAAAAGCCGTTTCAGATTTACCATGCTGCACTACAAGTCAGAGACATCAATGATCATTCTCCAGTATTTCTAGACAGAGAGATTCCCTTGAAAATATTAGAAAGTACCACTCCAGGGACGACATTTCTCTTAGAGAGGGCACAGGATTCAGATGTTGGAACCAATACCCTGAGTAACTACACCATCAGCCCCAATGCCTACTTCCACATTAATGTGCATGATGGAGGGGAGGAGACTATCTTTCCTGAATTGGTACTGAACCAAATGCTAGATCGAGAGGAAATACCCGAGTTCACATTAACTCTCACAGCCTTGGATGGTGGCTCTCCATGCAGATCTGGGACTACCCAGGTGCGAATTCTGGTGTTAGACACGAATGACAATGCCCCTGAATTCTTGCAGTCACTCTACAAAGTTCAGGTGCCTGAGAACACCCCCCTTGGCTCACTGGTTGCTGCTGTGTCTGCTAGGGATTTAGATATGGGAAGTTATGGACAAATAGCCTACACATTTTTTTATGCCACTGAAAGAATTCTCAGAACTTTTCAAATCAATTCAACTTCTGGCAATCTTCATCTTAAAGGGGAACTGAACTATGAAGCAATTCAAAGTTACTCATTAACTATTCAGGCCAAAGATGGCGGGGGCCTTTCTGGAAAATGTATTGTGGTTGTAGAGGTAACAGACATAAATGATAATTCACCAGAAATCCTTATGTCATCACTAACTAGCTCAGTTGCAGAAAACTCTCCAGAGAAAGTCATCGCTGTTTTTAGAATTAGAGATAAAGATTCCGGAAATAATGGAAAAACTGTATGCTCCATCCAAGACGATCTCCCCTTCGTCCTGAAGCCGTCTGTGGAAAATTTCTATACTCTGGTGACAGAAGGACCTTTGGATCGAGAATCCAACACTGATTACAACATCACCATCACAGTCACCGACCTGGGCACACCCAGGCTGAAAACCCAGCACAACATAACCTTGCAGGTCTCCGACGTCAACGACAACGCCCCCGCCTTCAGCCAAGCCTCCTACACCATGTACGTCCCCGAGAACAACAGCCCCGCCCTGCACATAGGCACAGTCAGAGCCACAGACTCAGACTCAGGCGCCAACGCCCAGCTCACCTACTCGCTGCTGCCGCCCCACGACCCGCACCTGGCCCTCGCCTCGCTGGTGTCCATCAACGCCGACAACGGGCAGCTGTTCGCCCTCAGGGCGCTGGACTACGAGGCCCTGCAGGCCTTCGAGTTCCGCGTGGGCGCCGCAGACCGAGGCTCGCCCGCGCTCAGCAGCCAGGCGCTGGTGCGCGTGCTGGTGCTGGACGCCAACGACAACGCGCCCTTCGTGCTCTACCCGCTGCAGAACGCCTCTGCGCCCTGCACCGAGCTGCTGCCCAGGGCGGCCGAGCCGGGCTACCTGCTCACCAAGGTGGTGGCGGTCGACCGCGACTCGGGCCAGAACGCCTGGCTGTCGTTCCAGCTGCTCAAGGCCACCGAGCCAGGCCTGTTCGGAGTCTGGCCGCACAATGGCGAGGTGCGCACCGCCAGGCTGCTGAGCGAGCGCGACGCGCCCAGGCACAGGCTGCTGCTGCTGGTCAAGGACAATGGCGAGCCGCCGCAGTCGGCCAGCGTCACGCTGCACGTGCTGCTGGTGGATGGCTTCTCGCAGCCCTACCTGCCGCCGCCCGAAGTGGCGCGCCAGCCCGCGCAGCCCGACGCGCTCACGCTCTACCTGGTCATCGCCTTGGCCTCGGTGTCTTCGCTCTTCCTCTTCTCGCTGCTGCTCTTCGTGGCCCTCAGGCTGTGCAGGAGGACCAGGCCGGCCTCTCTGCCTGGCGGCTCTGTGCCTGAGGGCCGCTTTCCTGGACATCTGCTGGACGTCAGTGGGGCGGGGACCCTGTCCCACAGCTACCAGTATGAGGTGTGTCTGGCTGGCGGCTCAGGGATGACCAGTGAGTTTAACTACCTAAAACCAATTGTCCCCAACTTCCTAACACAAAGCATAGGGAGAGAAGTAGAGGAAAACTCCTCGTTTCAGAATCATTTAGATTTTTGATTTAGAATAAAAACTAAATCCTTATACCTATATATACAGTCCTCGTTTAAAGCAGAGCCATGGCTACCTGTAGGGAAGTGATTCTACATTATTTCAAAAATTCTTAAAGTTAGAATATTAATTTCTTCATATAGAAAGGAAACTCTAGGACTGCTTCCAAGAAACTTTCCTAAAACATGAGATGTATGTATGGCATGTTTTATCTCAATTAAATTAATTTGATTTTTATTCTTTATTTTCAAGCAATTGTTTAATGTGCAATCTATTGAATGGCAAATATTGGTAGAAATGCTTTAAAGTATCTTCCATCTAAATTCTTTATTAATATTTTAATTGCAATAAACTCTGAGTTTATTGGAATTACATATATACATATATATTTGTTTTGGTTTGTTTTTTTTTTAGTACTTACTGTGCAGCATACATTATTTCATCATTGTTTTTGTGTCCAGGGTGGCCTTCAACTGTTGATTCTCCTGCATCAGTCTCCCAAATACTGGCACTATAGGCATTGGCCTGTTTTACCATTTCAATTTCAAAAGAAACCAGTGAACAGAAGTATTCAGTAAGGCTCAAGTAGATGTTCACAGTGACTTAGTAAGCTCCCCAATACCTGGCATAGCAGAGCATCTCCTAGTTTGTTTCATTTTGTTTATTTGAAGTGTGTGAGATTCTCCCCTAGTTCTGTCAGACACCAAAATTATGCTGTTTTCTATCACTATATATCACCTGGAAAGTTATGCCTAACAAAGAAAAATATTTTTGTCATGTTCATACTGCTGTTCAATCTCTCTTATATCTAGGAATAATAATGTTCCTCCTGGCCTATAGTTTTATCTTCTTATAAACTAACAATATATCTTTTAAGCTTGATCATTTAACTATTATTAAGGCTCTGATCTAAATTAAAATCTCAAGTTGAAAGATCAACTTGTGCTTTCTCCTTGCTTTCTGGACATGACTCACATTTAATAGAAAAGAATAAATGAATGGCCTTGAATAGAATCATTATATAATTTAGACAGATTTGTTTATTATTTTCCTTAATTGCAATAAGTTTTTGCAGTCATTCATATTTTTAAATTCCTATTCAATGCACTGCAGTAGTGAATTGGGAGAATTTCAGAAAATAAATAGTAATAAACATGTAATATAAAAGAGAAATACCAATGTTCAGTAAACATAAATTCTAGGCAGCTGAGGAGAAGCTGTATTAAAATAATCTGTAACTGTTTTTTTAAAACTTATGCAGGGCTGCTAGTGTAGCTAGTAGTAGAGCACTTGTCTAGCATAGAGAATTCCTGTGCTTGTCCCTCATAAAAAAATTATCTAGATATTTTGACTAGATGTGCTCTGAAAATATTACAAACTAGTGCTTGTAACTCCAAAAATAGTATCGCTGATCATCACTAGTGGGCTGCAGTCTAAGGACAAACAAAAATCACTGCAGTAAAATCTTAAATTGTATTCATAGTCTCAGAATAAAATTATCTAGTTGCTCCAAATAAATGGCATGGAAAATAGGAGAAGTTACTTTACACAGTGAAGAACTTTAAGAGGCCCAACAAACCAATATGATACATGGTAGATCTTTATTTTTAATATAGATGGTTAATAATAATATTAACTTAATTGCTAGTTGGGCATGGTGGTACACAACTGTAATTCCAGCACTCAGTAGGCAGAGGAAGGAGGAACAAAGAATATTCAAGGCCAGTCTCCTCTACATAACAAGTTCCAGTCAGCTAGAGCTTGATAACCAGACCTTGTCTAAAGACAGGCAAAAAACTTCTTAGTACATTATTATAATGAAGGGTTTTTAAAATCCACTAACATGTTAATATACTGTGTAGGGGTGAAAACTCAACTTTCCTAAGTTGTGAAAATGTTCAGAATGGATAATTATAGCAAAATCTAGTGACTGGTCATCCAAGTTTATCCTACTATTCTTTTATGGGATTTGAGGGGTTTTTTTAAGTGAAAGGTTTTAGAAATTGATCCTGTGAGAAGTAGAATTCATTTAAAGACACACACACACACACACACACACACACACACACACACACACCCTTCTCAGACACAAAGTCATTGGTGCTGTCATAGATTACACATCTATTTAGGAAGTCTCCAAGTCTCCTTTCCTTGTTCAGTCACCTTCATCATTTGGCAAGGTAACTTTCTAATACTGGACTTGCTCGTGTATACCATATGAATTAAGAAGCATTTTCTATGTCAAATTGTCATACATTGCTTGATTACTTTCCTTCTGAATCTGGTGGGAACTCATAACAGTACTATGAAGTAGATACTATTATCCTCATCTTATAAAAGAGAAAACTAAGGGAGAAAGGTTAAATAATTTGCCCAAATATCATAGCTGTGGTTTCTGTGATTCATAGCATTACAAGTGTATAGTTCTGAAAATATTCTGTTACTAGAAATATATATACGTTTATGCATGCATTTCTTGCATATAGTCTTTCCTTCCGACAGGCTAACTTAATTAAATATAAACCGTTTCCCCAAAACTCAATTAACACATTTAAGAGTCTCTACTAATGTCCTTCTCTTGTGTGGCCTCCAGGCCATTATCTGCCCAATAGCACCCAGAGATAGTATTGGTAATGTAACCCTTAGCCCAGTGGCAGATACAGGCAGTTTTGGGTATTTTACAACCATTTTCAGCCCACAAAATGTTAAGACACTGTGAGAATGCATGGTGGCGCTGTAGGATAAGAAGGCACAAAGTGGAACCGCAGCTCCATTACCAGGCAAAAAATAATCACAGAAGTCTGAAAGCTCAGGGAAGGGTGGACACCACGGCACCGGGGTCTGGGCTCTCAGGAAAGGACTGGAATCATTCTCAGTTATGCAGTGAAATAACACGTTATAGGATACCAGGGGACTGTACAATTCAGCTGAAACATCCTCCCAGGACGCTACACCACCAGGAACAATGGAGGAAAGCAGGAAGCTCATTTGCAGACAAAGGCAAGTGCTTTTTATCTTTTTCCTATTAGAGTTATCTCTGGTGGGTGTAGCCCAACCAAGGCACTATTCTCTAGTGGAAGAAAAGGAGGGCAGGTCCTTTGTAACCAATTTACTAAAGGACCTAGATCTTGAGCAGGGGGGACTTTCCAGGCGAGGGGCTAGGGTCATTTCTAAGGGTAACAAGCTACATTTGCAGCTCGATCAGGAGAGTGGGGATTTGCTGTTAAATGAGAAACCGGACCGGGAGGAACTGTGTGGACACACAGAGCCCTGTGTGCTACATTTCCAAGTGTTGCTAGACAATCCCTTAGACATATTTCAAGCTGAGCTACAAGTAATCGACATAAATGACCACTCTCCAGCATTCCTAGACAAAGAAATCATACTAAAAATATCAGAGAGTAGTCTCCCAGGGACTTCATTTCCACTGAAGAATGCTCAGGATATGGATGTAGGTGAAAACAGTATTGACAACTATCTCATCAGTTCAAATTCCTATTTTCATGTACTCACTTGCAAACGCAGCAATGGCAAGAAATATCCAGAGCTGGTACTGGACAGAGCACTGGATAGAGAAGAGGAAGCTGAGCTTAGATTGATCCTCATAGCACAGGATGGTAGCTCTCCACCTAGGTCTGGTACCACTGATGTCCATGTTGAAGTTGTGGACATCAATGATAATGCTCCTCAATTTGAGCAGCTTTTCTACAGGGTACAGTTCCCTGAGGACAGTCCAGTAGGCTTTCTAGTTGTCACTGTCTCTGCTACAGATAAAGACATAGGAATCAATGGAGAGATCTCTTATTCATTGTTCCAGGCTTCCTATGACATTAGCAAAACCTTTTCAATCCATCCACTGACAGGGGAAGTTCGATTGAAAGAACAACTTGATTTTGAAAGAACTCAGTCCTATGAAGTCAATATTGAGGCAAGAGATGCTGGAAGCTTTTCTGGAAAATGCACCATTCTGACCCAAGTCGTGGATGTGAATGACAATGCACCAGAGATTACTATGTCAGCATTTACCAGTCCTGTCCTTGAGAACTCACTGGAAACTATGGTTGCGGTTTTCAGTGTTTCAGATCTAGATTCCGGAGAAAATGGGAAAATAAGTTGCTACATTCAGGATGATCTACCGTTTTTCCTAAAGTCTTCTGCAGAAAACTTCTACACCCTACTAACAGAAAAGCCACTGGACAGAGAGAGCAGAGCCGAATACAACATCACCATCACAGTCACCGACCTGGGCACACCCAGGCTGAAAACCCAGCACAACATCACTGTGCAAGTCTCTGACGTCAACGACAACGCCCCCGCCTTCAGCCAAGCCTCCTACACCATGTACGTCCCCGAGAACAACAGCCCCGCCCTGCACATAGGCACAGTCAGAGCCACAGACTCAGACTCAGGCGCCAACGCCCAGCTCACCTACTCGCTGCTGCCGCCCCACGACCCGCACCTGGCCCTCGCCTCGCTGGTGTCCATCAACGCCGACAACGGGCAGCTGTTCGCCCTCAGGGCGCTGGACTACGAGGCCCTGCAGGCCTTCGAGTTCCGCGTGGGCGCCGCAGACCGAGGCTCGCCCGCGCTCAGCAGCCAGGCGCTGGTGCGCGTGCTGGTGCTGGACGCCAACGACAACGCGCCCTTCGTGCTCTACCCGCTGCAGAACGCCTCTGCGCCCTGCACCGAGCTGCTGCCCAGGGCGGCCGAGCCGGGCTACCTGCTCACCAAGGTGGTGGCGGTCGACCGCGACTCGGGCCAGAACGCCTGGCTGTCGTTCCAGCTGCTCAAGGCCACCGAGCCAGGCCTGTTCGGAGTCTGGCCGCACAATGGCGAGGTGCGCACCGCCAGGCTGCTGAGCGAGCGCGACGCGCCCAGGCACAGGCTGCTGCTGCTGGTCAAGGACAATGGCGAGCCGCCGCAGTCGGCCAGCGTCACGCTGCACGTGCTGCTGGTGGATGGCTTCTCGCAGCCCTACCTGCCGCCGCCCGAAGTGGCGCGCCAGCCCGCGCAGCCCGACGCGCTCACGCTCTACCTGGTCATCGCCTTGGCCTCGGTGTCTTCGCTCTTCCTCTTCTCGCTGCTGCTCTTCGTGGCCCTCAGGCTGTGCAGGAGGACCAGGCCGGCCTCTCTGCCTGGCGGCTCTGTGCCTGAGGGCCGCTTTCTGGGACAGCTGCTGGATGTCAGCGGGGCAGGGACCCTGTCCCACAGCTACCAGTATGAGGTGTGTCTGGCGGGAGACTCTGGGGCTGGCGAGTTCAAGGTCTTGAAGCCAATTTTACCTAATTTCCAAGGACATTCTCCCGTACCTTAAATGGAAGAAAATCCCAACTGGAAGAATGAGTTGGGGTTTAGCATTTGGTCAAAATAACTGCTTTGCATTATCTGTATTGTTTTCATTATAAATCAAATCAGGGTTTTTTTGTGTTTTTTGTGCTTCTCATTATGACGTTGTTAAACACTAACGCTTGTTTGCAAGATTATGCTGCACTTGTTTTTAGAAATGGTATCTCAGTTTTTCTCCAGAATGTAAGATTTTGAAAGGGGCTAATTTTTCCTAACTTTTTTGAGGTCAGTAGTTGTATAAATCTTTGTTCTGGACTAGCTTTGGAATGAAGCTAAAAAATGAAAAATTAATTCAGACTCATCAGATGTTCATTCCTTGTATGTTTGTTTATGACTCATTAACCCATTCATACATACTACACAGTAATGCATGAACACACTGAAGTCTAATCAGAAAGGGAAAG
>NW_008340429.1:925294-983555 GCF_000622305.1 Nannospalax galili
TGTTTGCAAGATTATGCTGCACTTGTTTTTAGAAATGGTATCTCAGTTTTTCTCCAGAATGTAAGATTTTGAAAGGGGCTAATTTTTCCTAACTTTTTTGAGGTCAGTAGTTGTATAAATCTTTGTTCTGGACTAGCTTTGGAATGAAGCTAAAAAATGAAAAATTAATTCAGACTCATCAGATGTTCATTCCTTGTATGTTTGTTTATGACTCATTAACCCATTCATACATACTACACAGTAATGCATGAACACACTGAAGTCTAATCAGAAAGGGAAAGAACTGGCACACTGAGAGGGGCTGGTTCTTGCTTTAGTCAGGCTCCAAGGAACTAATCTTCTTCGATGCTGTTTTCTCTTAAAATGTTACTAGCTACTAGCAGTATGATCTTCATTAGCATAGCGATATTGGTTTTAATTTACTATCAATATTTTATACTGCCTTCCACCTAGTTTCATTGGTGTTAAGAAGGGTCTACAAAGCTGCCCCATATCTGATACCTATTAAGATCAAGTAACATAATAGTGAAATTGACTTTTCTCCTTTGAGAAACACCACCTGTAAAGAAAGTGCAATGGTCAATATTCATTCATTCATTCATTCACTCATTCTTCTTATTCTTTGGTGTCAGATTGCAAATTTCATTCAGACCATTAATATACTTAGTTAAAAGAATACATTTTCATAGCCTCTTTTGGCAATTAGAACTAATCATATAACTAGGAATATGATGTGTGTACAAATGTTGTGGGAAATCCTTAAGACTTTTTTTCGTTGAGGATAAACCCAGTCCCCCTGCATGCTAGGACAGCACTGTTATACCACCTCAACCTCACAAGAACACTTTTTTAAAAGATGTCTTGCCTGCAAAGAGAGCCCCATTTTCATCCTGTAACTGCTCTGTTTTCCCTGAAATGTATATGTTTTGATGAGTGCACAGATAGCCATATTGGATCTTAATGATAGAAATGGTAGACTGAAATAGTCAGAATAGAAGGAACTTAACAGAGACAGGGTCTTGCAGATCCAAGAGTCATCATACCATTCCTTGGGTTGCCAACTTCTGAACACTTTTTACTTGAGAAAAAGACACTATGTGTCATGTAAGTCACCATTATTTTAGCTTTTATGCTATATTCAGTGGAATCTAATTCTTGTATGCATTATGTTTATGTGTATATGCAGGTGTGGTTGCATATATGTGCTGGTGTGTGTGGAGTTCAGAAGTTGATGTCAAGTATTTTCCTTTGCTGCACTATTGGCTAGACTTGCTAGAGCACTAGCTCTGTGGATCCACCTGCTTCCATCCTCCTTCCCCCTAATGCTAGAGTTACAGATAGGTAGCTTTTATGTGAGTGTTGGAGAACTAAATCAGATTGCCGTGTTTGTGTGGCAGATAGTATCAACTGAGCCATCTCCCAAACCCCAGAATCTCCCAATCTCCAGAATCTAATTCCTTAATGGTAAAATTTTAAATTAAAATGAGACATAAATAAGATACACAGATATTTTAAGTGTACACTGTGATCTAAGTGGTTCTTTGATGTTTTTATTTCTTGATTTCTAATTTAACTAAAATTACTGAGTGCTTTACATTTATTATCTTTTAAATAATTTCCCAAACCTTTTACATATGAAAACCTGAGGCTTAGAAAAGTTAAATAACTTAAGAAACTTGCTCATGATTCTGAGTAAGAGAAGGAAATTTTGAAACGTAATCCTAGTTACCTGAATCTAATGACCCAGTCCTTAACCAACATGTTACAATGGCAGCAGTAAACTGGTAGTTTTACTTTCTTAAGGAGAGAAATCCATCTATTGTTTGTATTCCTATGCCATGAGTAAAATGGCCATGTGGAAACGTAACCTTTAGCTTCCAGTTTGTATTTGTTTCTATGCCAGTGACCACTCTGCTCTAGATAAGCCAAGTGTTTACAGATTCAATAACCGAAGTCAAATGGGTCTTACCTGACAGCTGCTCTTCATGATGAAGGAATCAGCCTGAGTGCATTCTTGTATGTCTTCACCATGTCACATGCACTATTGCAGAAATGAGTTGCCCTGAATAGTTAAATGGCACTATGGTTGCATTTCTTGAAGTTTGTATACCTTCCCTTCAATTGTCTTGTCAACCCTACCATGTATTTTATATACAATGAGCCTTTATTAAAATTAAATATGTGATATTCATTTTAGCATATCAAGTACACTTTACTTTCTAGTAGTATAACTGAAAACTAATTTTAGAAAAGTGAAAGCAATATTCTGGAGGAATTTTCATAGCTAAAGAACTTAGAGGTTCTGAAAATTCAGTAGGAAAAGACTGATGGGCTCCAATTATTTCCTGTTACAGTTAACCTTATGTCTTTGGCAAAATAATGGTAAACAATGCCTTCTTTTAAGTAATGCTGAAAATGTGTGGACCATAAATGATTTCATTTTAAAATAATGACTTCTTTAGCACTTGCAATAATACTATTCATGTAGAACTAAAAAACATTTGTTGATTCAGCTACTGGGTGAATAATAATCCATACTTGTGTCATGTTTTGGTTTTCTGTTGCTGTCAAAAAATGCCACAAACAGTTGCTTAAAGCAATAAAATGTATTATCTCATAGTTTTGTAAATCAGAAATCCAGTAAGTATCTTACTGGGCTAAAATGAGGGAACAGTAGGGACACATTGTGTTCTGGTGACTCTATAGAACCCAGTCTTATGATTTTTTCATCTTTTAGATGTTGCCCACATTACCTGGCTCATGGCTTCTTTATCCATCCTCAAAACCAGCAGCACTGTTTCTATAACCATTCTTTAATACATCTCCCTCTGATCATAGCTTATAAAGGTCCCTTGAATAAAGGTTTTTATCCAAATATGATAAATGTTCTCAGATAATGCAAGACAATTTACCATTCACAGGCTCTTTAACTTAATCGGGTTTGCAATGGATTTTCTTGCCATGTACAGCGACCTACTTACAGATTCTGTAGCATCTTTGCATGGCCATTATACTGTCTAGCACACACAGATTGACTGTTTGGAAGAATTATCTACTCTATAAATACTACCTTTTGTCAAAGGAAGGTACATAAAGATCATTGTTGAAGCCTCATTGATGTGATGAGTCCAATGAACTGCTAAAGCCACTAAAAACACTGAATTGATAAAGGTATCAATGTATATGTAGTGCTAGAGTTCAACCTCAGAGCCCCATGCACACTAAACATGTGCTCTACCACTGAATACCCTGCCCTGCCCATCATGAACTCTCACTGCAATTAAATTCAAATTATAGAAACAGAAAACCTAAACAAAATAATCCAAATATGATCTGAGTCTTCTATCTAGAATAAATAAAACACTCTTAAAACTCACTTATTAAAATATTCTATTAAAAAGTGAAAATCAGAATAGACATATTTTAAGATCTATGCCCATGTCCAATAGACACACTAAAAGATGTACAACATCCCTCATCAGGGAAATACATAACATCCATAGGAAGACACTACTTCATACTCATTAGCATAGCTACAACCAAAAGTCAGACAACAAGTGTTGGGAGGATGTGGAAATACTGAAACCCTGATAGACTTGCTGATGGAATACAAAATGCTGCAGCCATTTTTGATAACAGTCTGGTGGCTCCTCAAATGAGTAAGGATATAGTTATTATATGATGCGTAATTCCACTTGTAGAGAAATGAAAACATGTAAACACAAAAAAATGTATGTGAATACTCATAGCAGTGCTGTTCAGAAAAGCAAAAAGGTAGACACATTCCAAATTCCCAAATGAACATGAGCCTCCTTCAGCCAAAGAAAAAAAATAATGAAATATGGATGCTATTATTTCGATGAACCTTGAAAACATGCTAAGAGAAGGAAGCTAATCACAGAGGTCCACATGTTTTGCTGTTCTATTCATATACAAGTCTATATAGAGACAGAAAAGAGATGATTCCTTGGGGCCTGTTCTGGATAGCTTTAGTTTTCAATCTGACACACCTGGTTAGAGGGACCCTCAATTGAAGAATTGTCTCCATTGGATTGGCCTGTAGCCATATCTGTGGGACATTTTCTTGATTGTTGAGTGATACAAGAGGGCTCAGCCCACTGTGGGTGGCGCCATACCTGGGCATGTGGCCCAGTATTGTATAAGAAAGCAGGCTGATGGGGGTTGGGGATTTAGCTCAGTGGTAGAGTGCTTGCCTAGCTAGTGCAAGACCCTGGTCCAGTCCTCTGCTCAAAACAAACAAACAAACAAACAAAACAAACAAACAAAAAAAAAAAAACGGGCTAAGCACAGGCCAAGGGAGCAAGCCAGTAAGAAGCAGCATTCCTCCATGGTGCTCCAGGTTTCTGCCCTGAGTTCCTGCCTTGGTGTCCCTTGATAATGGACTGTGCTGTCCCCTTTCCAGTTCAAGTTGGTTTTGGTCAGTGGTTTTATCACAGCAACTGAGAGCAGACTAAAACAGAGCCTGGGTAGGAGAAATGGGGAAAGAATGAGATGATAAAGGATACTAGGTTCTTCTTTGATGTAGTGAAAATGTTTCAAAATTACTGTGACAATGGGTACACCATTTTGTGTATATAAAGAGCCACTGAACCTTATACTTTAAATGGATTGATTTTATGATATGTGAGTTATATCTCAAAGCTGTGCATTTAAAAAATAATACAGGCATTGTTTTGCCAAAATTAAAAAATAAATCCCAAAGTGTGGCAGGGCCAACCTTGAGATCTATTTATGAAATAATTTTCTGGTAATTAAAAGTTGTGAAAACTCACATTTCTCTGCCTTTGATGCTGGAAAGAAGGAAGTCATTCTTGAATAAAGCATGTTATACTACGCTCTTTAGAACTTCACTGAAATTTTTGTCATGTCTACTCACTTGTAACTTTATAGCAAATATGATGGAAAATATGTGCATGTGAAATTGTTCCCATGTTATTTTTGGAAGCATTTTATCCCTATGTGCATATCATTCTCAGGTTAAACTTAAATACATTACTTCATTTAATCAACAACACTTCAGTGGCATTAAATATTCAACACCATGAACAATAATTTTAGTTTTGTGCTGTTGTGAAAGCAACTTGAAAACACAACCCAATGTTTTCACATACACAGTTTAGTACACATATTTTGGAGAATTTTGCCTCTAGTTAATCTAGAAAATGTAAGACTCCGTGAGAACGCGTGGTGGTGCTGCAGGCTAAGAAGACAGAGCGCAGCAACTGCCTCTGCAATTCCATCTTCAGAGCCAGTCTCTGACCGGCAGGAAGCAAAGGATGTGCTTTCTTCAGCCAGAGCAAAGGCGAGTGTAGAACCTTAAATATTCTATTTCATGGTTTGGTTCTGACCTTCTGGACTGTGAGGCGGGTGCTCCCAGGATCCTGGGCATTCGTGAAGCTACTGCAAAGCAAACATTGAGGAAAGAGCGATGGAGACAGGATGGAGGGGAAATCCGAGACAAAGGCAAGTCCTGGTTTTCTTTGTTTTGCTGAGTGTGTTTGGGGCGGGCACGGAGCTGGGTCCCTATTCCATAGAAGAAGAAAGGGAGAGGGGCTCCTTTGTGGCAAACCTAGGGAAAGATCTGGGGGTGGAGTTGGTGGAGCTAGCCATTCGCAGAGCCAGGATCACATCTCAGGGAAACAAAGAGCTTTTGCAGCTCAAGGTTCAATCTGGGGACTTGCTCATAGATGAGAAACTAGATCGAGAGGCGCTCTGTGGTTCCACCGAACCTTGTGTACTGCATTTCCAAGTGTTAATGGAAAACCCTCTAGAGGTATTTCAAGCTGAACTGAGAGTAAAGGACATAAATGACAATTCTCCTGTGTTCACTGAAAGAGAAATGACTCTGAAAATACCAGAAAACAGTCCTCTAGGAAATGCATTCCCTTTGAATAATGCTCTGGACTTGGATGTAGGGGCCAATGATATCCAGAACTATAAAATCAGCTCAAACTCTCATTTCCTGGTTGTAACCCGAGATCGCAGTGATGGCAGGAAGTACCCTGAGCTGGTGCTAGAGAAAGAGCTGGATCGGGAGGAGGAGCCTGAACTAAGATTAACCCTGACAGCTTTGGATGGTGGCTCTCCTCCTCGGTCTGGGATGGCACAAGTCCTTATCGAAGTAGTGGACACCAACGATAATGCACCCGAGTTTCAGCAGCCAATGTACAAAGTGCAAATTCCCGAGAACAGCCCTGTGGGCTCCTTGGTAGTCACTGTGTCAGCTGGTGACTTAGACAGCGGAGATAATGGAAAAATATTCTACACACTCTTTCAACCTTCCCTAGATATTAGCAAAACGTTAGAAGTAAATTCTGTGACAGGAGAAATTCGGCTAAGAAAACAGGTCGATTTTGATACAATTCCCTCTTATGAAGTGGACATCAAGGCCACGGACGGGGGAGGTCTTTCAGGAAAATGCACTCTCCTCCTGCAGGTGATGGATGTGAATGATAATCCCCCAAAAGTGATGCTATCTGCTCTCACCAGCCCAGTGCCAGAAAACTCCCCAGATATGGTAGTCGCTGTTTTCAGTGTAACAGATCCAGATTCAGGGAACAACGGAAAGATGATCTGCTCCATCCAGGAAGACCTCCCCTTTCTTCTAAAACCTTCAGGAAAGAACTTTTACACTTTGGTAACAGAGAAAGCACTAGACAGAGAAGAAAGAGCCGAATACAAAATCACCATCACAGTCACCGACCTGGGCACACCCAGGCTGAAAACCCAGCACAACATAACCTTGCAGGTCTCCGACGTCAACGACAACGCCCCCGCCTTCAGCCAAGCCTCCTACACCATGTACGTCCCCGAGAACAACAGCCCCGCCCTGCACATAGGCACAGTCAGAGCCACAGACTCAGACTCAGGCGCCAACGCCCAGCTCACCTACTCGCTGCTGCCGCCCCACGACCCGCACCTGGCCCTCGCCTCGCTGGTGTCCATCAACGCCGACAACGGGCAGCTGTTCGCCCTCAGGGCGCTGGACTACGAGGCCCTGCAGGCCTTCGAGTTCCGCGTGGGCGCCGCAGACCGAGGCTCGCCCGCGCTCAGCAGCCAGGCGCTGGTGCGCGTGCTGGTGCTGGACGCCAACGACAACGCGCCCTTCGTGCTCTACCCGCTGCAGAACGCCTCTGCGCCCTGCACCGAGCTGCTGCCCAGGGCGGCCGAGCCGGGCTACCTGCTCACCAAGGTGGTGGCGGTCGACCGCGACTCGGGCCAGAACGCCTGGCTGTCGTTCCAGCTGCTCAAGGCCACCGAGCCAGGCCTGTTCGGAGTCTGGCCGCACAATGGCGAGGTGCGCACCGCCAGGCTGCTGAGCGAGCGCGACGCGCCCAGGCACAGGCTGCTGCTGCTGGTCAAGGACAATGGCGAGCCGCCGCAGTCGGCCAGCGTCACGCTGCACGTGCTGCTGGTGGATGGCTTCTCGCAGCCCTACCTGCCGCCGCCCGAAGTGGCGCGCCAGCCCGCGCAGCCCGACGCGCTCACGCTCTACCTGGTCATCGCCTTGGCCTCGGTGTCTTCGCTCTTCCTCTTCTCGCTGCTGCTCTTCGTGGCCCTCAGGCTGTGCAGGAGGACCAGGCCGGCCTCTCTGCCTGGCGGCTCTGTGCCTGAGGGCCGCTTTCTGGGACAGCTGCTGGATGTCAGTGGTGCTGGGACCCTGTCCCATAGCTACCAGTATGAGGTGTGTCTGGCGGGAGACTCTGGGGCTGGGGAGTTCAAGTTCTTGAAACCGATTTACCCTGATATTCATGCACGTGGTTCTGAGAGCAGTAGTGAAGAAAAGCCACGTTCTGAGGTACTTTTATTTAACATTGAGTAACATTTCATGCAGTTTAAAGTATTACACATATATTCGTTTAGTCGTGTAGTAATTATTATGAAATACAACTAATTGCATTTTCAAATTTCAAGGACTTCACATCTATATTTTTACAATGTTATTATCTCAATGTTTTTACATTAATGGTTGGTTTCAGTTGACTAAGTACCCACTTAATGCTTTTAAGGTTTTAATTCTTTCAAAGTACAGAATAATTTGTTGCCATTTCTCATTTTAGAACTGAGGGTTTTTTCTTTTTTTGATGTTTGTTGCTGATTTGGTTTGTTTTCTTCTTGTTGCTGAGTACCAAACTCCGGGTCTTTTGCATGCTAAGCTAGTGCTCTACTACTGAGCTATATCCCTGACACTTTTTAAAAATTGTGTTAACTTTTATTGATTTTGTTCTTTGAAAATTTCATACATATGTAATGTCCATTCTGTTTATTCTAAGCCATCTTTAATCTCTCTCTACCCCTATTAACTCCCTTCCTCCCTGCAAACCCCCCTCACCCATCCATGACATTTTTATAAGTTAAAAGCATACCAACTGATGGGTTTCAGTATGGCATTTGCATGTACGTCTTTATACTTGGTTCTCACTCATTCCTAACCCCTCTGTTCTCCTGGCTCCCTTTCCCAGCTAGTCCCCCATTCAGCCCTCCCATCATATCTATTTCATTGCCTTCTATTTCCCATCTCCCTTTAGAGCTCCTTTGGTCAAAGTTGTGACATATAGGACAGATGATGTCCTATAATGCAAATACAATGTAATAACCTGCATAAAAATCAACATAAATTTGAACACATTTAAATTTTGCATAACAATATTGGTGGACTCTTGGAAAGATGCATTTATCATTTTATACTGAAATTTTAATTGTCAACCTTAAAAGTAAAGATGAATTAAAGATTATAAAGAAAATAATTTTATCTTCAGTTCCTTTCTACACAGTTGTTCTTCATAACTCATCTACTTCCAGATGATATGTTGATTGCTTTATTTTAATGTTCAGTTTTATGTGTTACTCATTTTTTGAAAAAGGATTTAAATTTCCCGTTAACTGACACACATACAAACAGTGCACATTCCTCACTTAGTAGAACTGTCAGGGATCTTTCTGTCAGTTCTGTTTCTGTGGAGTGCTAAAGATCAAAATACAGAGCTTCCAGCATGCCAGGTAAGGGCTCTTCCACTGAGCTACAATGCCAGCCCTGAAGTTAAGCTATCATCAACGTCCACTCCACATGAGTAAGTTTCTTCTACATACACACTAGGGCAGTATGATTAATTTCTTTCTTTACCAAAGCTGATAATTGCTGTTTTCTGCCTTTTTCTTTCAATGCTTCCAAAGTAGTGGGTTACCATGAATTGTATCCTCAGTTATTGCTGCTTTTTCACATCATCTTTGTCATTAATTTTTCCTTCAAATATTCAACTATGCCAGATACCAATTATATGTATTTCCTAGGGATCTTTTATTCCTACTCTTCTTCGTTTACACTGTTTACTCTAGAAGCTGTCATGCTTTTAACATTTCCCTGCGTTGGCTATCTTTTTAAAAGTATTTTTATTTTATGTGTATGAGTGTTTTGCCTGCACGTATGTAAGTGCACCATGTGCGTTACATATAGCGGGGTTACAGATTGTAGTTAACCACCATGTGGGTGCTGGGAACTGAACTCAGGTCCTCTGTAAGAGCAATCAGTGCTCTCAACCCCTGAGCCATCTCTCCAGCCAAAGCACCAGCTACCTTTTATGAGACCTAATATATACTTTCTTAGTTTATTTTCTTATTTGGTTGAGATGCAATTTCTTTAAAATAGATGCTGTAGTGGTTTTAAAATTTTTTTTGATACTTTGCATTGTGAAGTAATCTTTTAATTTGATTGATAGTTTGACTGGGTATAAAAGTCTAATTTGAAAAGTTTTCCCTCAGATTTAAAAAGCACTGTTCCTTTTGTTAATTGAATAGACTTACTACTTAGAAGACTGATTCCATTCTAAATCCTATCTCCTTTTCTACAAAGCTTTTTTTCACCTTCATTTGGAAGCATTTGAAAATTTTGCCCTGATATTCTGAAAATACCACAGTAGCAGTTACTTCTTTATTCATCTTTTCACATGGGTGCATTCTATTAATGTTTAGAATGTCACTTTTAGTTCAACTTCCTTTTTTTATTTTACTTTAATTTCTCTCCTAGGCTTCCTAATAGTGATTAAATATTGACCAACTGGATTGATTCTGTAAGACTCTATTCTTATTTTCCTATCTTATTTTCTATTTGCCTCTTCTACTTTCTTGCACATCTTTTTAACTATTCGATCTTTATATGTAATTTTTCCTTTTCCCTGATTTATTTTTTAAAGCTATTTTTGGTTCTATGTGTTTTTTTAACAGTATTCTGCCACCGATTTAGAAACATAATATCTTATCTGTAACTAAGCTACTTATTCTCTTAGAATATATTATGGAAAAGTAACTTTGCAGTATTATTTGTATTCTATATTAATTAAAAAATAAACATCAGGGAAGTTAAAAAAACTTGGCCAAAGTTATATAGCTAGTAAGGGGCATTTGAATCCCCTAATCTTGTCCTTTTTTCTTACTGTTTGCTTTTTAAGACAGGGTCTCAACTATGTAGTTCAAACCGACCTCAAACTTACAATCATCCTGCCTCTGCCTCTTGAGTTGTTCAGACTACAGGCATATGCCCATATCTCATCCATTATTATAACAAGAATGTGTACTCCCTACAGATGCTATTAACATGAAATGGGAAAATAGATATGAACCACTGAGACTAATGGGAGACATGAGTAACTAAATAAACATTTAATTCTTTTGGGGTTTTATTTTTCTGGAGATTTTAATCAAACATTTCCAGAGATTTCTGTTTTGTGACTGTACTGTTGATGTTTTAAATTTGTGTGCATGTGTGTGTATGTGTGTGTGTAAGTTTGCTGATTATCTTGTCTGCACTTCCTGTCTATGCTGGGATTACAGATACGCACCACTGCATCTGGCTTTTTATATAGGTTCTGGGGAGCAATCTCAGATCTATCAGGCTTGCAAAGCAAGTGCTTCCCCCGCCCCCAACTGAGACATCTTCCTTGCCTGGCCTGTAGTGTTGGATTTGGCCTTTACATTTCATATAATAGGCATTCCCTCAGATATCCTGTGGTCTTTGACTGTGTTCTCATAGTTAAGGAGAATTATATATTAAAATAAAATCAACCCTTTGTGTCTGAACAAGTGCTGATGATCACAGACTTCATTCTGATGCTACCATACTAGGACAGGGCTATCATCTAGGCAAACCCATAACACCAGTATGTGTTCAACTTTATTTGGACTTTCATATTTTCCAGCTTAGAATTCTAGAATACTTACTGTGTGAGATTAGGCATCAGGAATATAACTTGTGTTCAATAATCTAAGAATGTTGCTTGGGAAGAGACCAGAATCCTCACTATTCAAATTTTAAATCCTTTGTTTAATTTCATACTATACATTTGTATTTAGCATCACCCAAGTTCAAAGAGTAGAGAAAATCTGTTAATTGCTCCAGAAAATAAAGTATCCATTCTCTAGCTGTGAGTTGCTTTCCTGTCCCTGGAGATAGTAGTGAGAATAGTGAATTTAGCCCTACTATACATAGATTTTCAACTAGTAACTTGTTTAGTTCATAATTAACTCCAGTCTTCTGTTTCCTCAAATCTGGATGCAAATAAGATTCTATGGGGCAATTACAGCTTTAGTGGTGGATGTTTAACTATTTTTTAGAACTGCAGTTTATGCGATTTAATTCTTTGTGAGTTCTATTACCAGTCTTCTGTTAGCTTAAGGCACTTTAAAAGTGGAAATATAACTTTCTATAGGCAGCTCACCTACATTCCAGATTCTACCCTTTTGGGCTGGTTGATTTTTTTTTTTCAGTCATGTATAGAGCTTACATTTTTACGAATGCAATTTGGAACTTAGGATTTTTTTCCACTGCCAAGTTTTTTAATTCTTCTTTCTTCCATTATTAGGGTACCTTTGAGACTTCTGATAGATGCTAGTTGATGAGCTCCTAGCTCCTATTCCAAACAGTGTCCTTCATTATGTAGCAAACGTGTACTTCTGTTAGGAATAAAATAACACTAAAGTTAAGAGATGAAACTAGACAGGGTTAAACAAGCAAAGGACATGTCCTCAGTCTCTGGGACTAATGCTACACCTATAATACTATACATGTATAACCATTCCTTCACTAGCAGAAACATGATATTACCTGGTATCATCAGAGTAAAAAGTTTTTGTTCTGTTTTGGAAAGAAAATCTTAGTTTTCTCCCTGGACTGTTGGTGGTGGTAGAAGATGAGGGGTGTCAGCTGTAAGTGTATACCTTAAGTGAAGCAAACATGTTTGTATTTATGTATTCACTGAATATTTTTGTCACTTTTGTAAGAAACTGGAAGCAAATTATACATTTACATATGTATCATGGTTAATCTAGTTCCATAGCCCTGAGGGAACTTCTGAATAAAGTTCCATCCATATCCATGGATGACTCTTTCCCGTCCCACCTAAGCAAGGCCAAGTAGTGATGGAATGTGTTAAATCTGGCAATCTGTTATATTCCTGCTTAAATTTTATTATAAACTCAGAAACATTACAAATCCGATGACCAAGGATCACATCTTGTGTTTTTATATGGATATGTGGAAAGATGAGAGGGATACTTAACAAGTGCTTTAAAACAAATGCTAACATCATCATGAAGTATAAGGAAAAGTTATGAAAAAGTATATTTGTTACTGCTTGACAACAAATAGTTTTTTCTGGAGGACATAGACTGTGAATGGAGTTTAGGCGGCATCCATCAAACTGTGAAATCTGTGAAGACGCATGGTGGCGCTGCAGGATAATATTACAGTGCACACAGAAAACTGGGAAGAATGAACAACCCATAAAGGTTGTTTAAAACTAGAAAACATTTCTCTTGTGGAGTCTGTGGACAGATCAAGCAGCACATTTTACAGAACTGCATAGTAGAGCTGATGCGGTTCTGTGGGAAGCCTGCTGGAGAGGAGTGATGGAGAACCAAGGCGAAGGCGATCTGCAGACAAGGCAAGTCCTGCTTCTCTTTGTTTTGCTGGGAATTTCTCCAGCCCACTCGGAGCCTGGGAGCTTTTCCATTATGGAGGAAACGCTGAGTGGGGCCATGGTAGGCAATCTGGCAAAGAAACTGGGTCTGGAGGTAGGTGAGCTGTCTTCACGGGAGGCTCAAATCGTCTCTAATAATAACAAACAGCCTTTGCAACTGAATATACATACTGGGGATTTGCTCTTAAGTGAACCGCTAGACCGGGAAGAGCTCTGTGGCTCCACTGAGCCCTGTGTGCTGCATTTCCAGGTGTTAATGAAAAACCCCTTGCAGTTTTTGCAAATTGAGCTTCATATTATGGATACAAATGACCACTCACCTATCTTCTGGGAAAAAGAAATGGTCCTAGAAATTCCAGAGAACAGTCTTGTTGGCGCTGTGTTCTTACTAGAAAGTGCAGTGGATTTAGATGTAGGAATCAATGCTGTAAAAAGCTACACAATAAGCCAGAACTCTCATTTCCACATTAAAATGAGAGTTAATCCAGATGGCAAGCAGTACCCAGAGTTAGTTATGGACAAGGCACTGGATTATGAGGAGCAGCCTGAGCTCAGTTTTATCCTCACTGCTTTGGATGGTGGCTCCCCACCCAGGTCTGGGACTGCCTTGGTTCGTGTGGTGGTTGTAGATACTAATGATAACTCCCCTGAATTTGAGCTTATGTTCTATGAAGTGAAGATTCCTGAGAACAGCATCCTGGGTTCGCTGATTATCACTTTATCTGCATGTGATTTAGACTCTGGAATCAATGGTGAAATATCCTACAGCTTTTCCCACGCATCTGAAGACATTCAAAAAACATTTGACATCAATAAAATATCTGGAGAAATCAGTTTAAAAGGACATTTGGACTTTGAAACAATTGAATCTTACTCAATAATTATTAAAGCCACCGATGGGGGAGGACTTTTTGGGAAATCTACTGTAAGAATTCAGGTGATGGATATAAATGACAATTCTCCTGAAATTATTGTGTCATCAATTATCAATCCAATCCCAGAAAACTCCCTTGAGACTGTAGTTATGATTTTTAGTATCCGAGACAGAGACTCTGGGGACAATGGCAGGATGATCTGTTCTGTTCTGGAAGACCTCCCATTTATGCTAAAATCCTCAGTTCAGAATTATTACACCTTAGAAACACAGCACCCACTGGACAGAGAGAGCACATCTAAGTACAATATCACCATCACAGTCACCGACCTGGGCACACCCAGGCTGAAAACCCAACACAACATCACTGTGGAGGTCTCCGACGTCAACGACAACGCCCCCGCCTTCAGCCAAGCCTCCTACACCATGTACATCCCCGAGAACAACAGCCCCGCCCTGCACATAGGCACAGTCAGAGCCACAGACTCAGACTCAGGCGCCAACGCCCAGCTCACCTACTCGCTGCTGCCGCCCCACGACCCGCACCTGGCCCTCGCCTCGCTGGTGTCCATCAACGCCGACAACGGGCAGCTGTTCGCCCTCAGGGCGCTGGACTACGAGGCCCTGCAGGCCTTCGAGTTCCGCGTGGGCGCCGCAGACCGAGGCTCGCCCGCGCTCAGCAGCCAGGCGCTGGTGCGCGTGCTGGTGCTGGACGCCAACGACAACGCGCCCTTCGTGCTCTACCCGCTGCAGAACGCCTCTGCGCCCTGCACCGAGCTGCTGCCCAGGGCGGCCGAGCCGGGCTACCTGCTCACCAAGGTGGTGGCGGTCGACCGCGACTCGGGCCAGAACGCCTGGCTGTCGTTCCAGCTGCTCAAGGCCACCGAGCCAGGCCTGTTCGGAGTCTGGCCGCACAATGGCGAGGTGCGCACCGCCAGGCTGCTGAGCGAGCGCGACGCGCCCAGGCACAGGCTGCTGCTGCTGGTCAAGGACAATGGCGAGCCGCCGCAGTCGGCCAGCGTCACGCTGCACGTGCTGCTGGTGGATGGCTTCTCGCAGCCCTACCTGCCGCCGCCCGAAGTGGCGCGCCAGCCCGCGCAGCCCGACGCGCTCACGCTCTACCTGGTCATCGCCTTGGCCTCGGTGTCTTCGCTCTTCCTCTTCTCGCTGCTGCTCTTCGTGGCCCTCAGGCTGTGCAGGAGGACCAGGCCGGCCTCTCTGCCTGGCGGCTCTGTGCCTGAGGGCCGCTTTCCTGGACATCTGCTGGACGTCAGGGGGGCGGGGACCCTGTCCCACAGCTACCAATATGAGGTGTGTCTGGCTGGAGACTCTGGGGCTGGGGAGTTCAAATTCCTGAAGCCAGTTTTCCCCAATCCCCAACCACAGTGTCCTGAGAAAGAAATAGAGGAAACCGGCACTTTCCACAATAGTTTGGGGTTATTTAGTGACCATAATTGATATTTCATTTCGCATGTATTTCTTTTTGTGGCTGTTCCAAGCCAATGTCTATTTCCCTGAAGTTGTATGCTCTTCTAGTCATACTAGTGCTTACATTTTATGACAACCTTCCCACCTTTTGTTCAGTGCTTAACTTTAGTTGTAGTTGTAGCAGGATGGCTCTTATTCTCATAATTTACCTCTTTAAATAATACAAAGTGGGGCTGGAGAGATGGCTCAGTGGTTAAGAGCACTGGCTGCTCTTGCATAAAACTTGGATTCATTTCCCAGAACCCACATGGCTGCCAATGAGTGCCTGTAACTCCAGTTCCAAGGGATCCAATACCCTTTTCTGGCTTCTGTGGACTGTAATCATGTAGGCAAAACACACAATGTGGTCAGGCCATGTCTTCCTTTCACACTCTCTGTGGTTTTTCTTGTGGCTGATTATTACGGATGCTGTTCCCAAACATGTTAATTTTCGAATCTACTCTATTTTTAGTTAATATATTTAAATGTTTATTAATATTGGGAATATGATATGTTGTAAAATAGATACTGTGATTCAACCATTAAATGTAAAATCCTGTTGCAAAGGAGCCCAAAGAGGGTCTTGGATGGGTCAGTGGTAAACCCGAGTAGATCACAGCACAGAAAAATCAATTGCCGGGCAGATGACAAGTTTCTTAACACTTCCTTATTCATCTTCAAAGGTGACTTTTTTGTTTTGTTTCAGGAGGGGTAGGGACAGAGTCTCCCTGTAGCCCCAGCTGGCCTGGAACTCACTATGTAGACCAGGATGGCCTTGAACTCACAGAGATCCGCCTGCCTCTGCCTCCCAAGTGCTGGGATTAAAGGCATCGTGTACCACCAAAAGCATGTTAATACTGTGGCTGCTTACATAATCTTAGAATATGAAGCTGTAGTTCCTCAAATGCCTTGTACACAGGCACCCAAGTAATAATTTGAGCAGGACAAAACAATATGTGTGCTAATATGTACAATTTTTTGCATGTGTTCTTCCAGAAACTAATCAAATATACTGAGTACTAGTTCCTAAGTAAAATTATGTTGTGTATATTATGCAACATTCAAGCATAATAGAAAGAAATGGTTTATTCCTAATGCTCAGTCTTTTTATATGCAGCTTGAAATTTCCTCTTAGTTCATTGTTTCAACTTCTAGGTATGGTCACAAGCCACTAAACTGATCTCATAGTTTACTACTGGGTAACATTCAAAAGTTTCATAACCAGCCATATATGTGTAGCAGTGAGAAGTTTCAAAGATCAGAGTTTAGCTCCTAGTCTTAACAAAGAAATTCAAACCTTTGTTGGGACGTTTTACTTTGTGTTGATAGGGACCCACCTATAATGGTTCTTGTCTTGGGGAATGGAAAGGAAGTTTCCTTTGAATGCCCTAAAAAGTCTGAAGTCTCTATGTTGTAGACAGAACATGTAGATGACAAAATGAGTAGTCATAGAAAAGAGAAGTAATCATAGAGAGAAAAGGGGTGTAACAGAGAGAAAGTAAGCATAGGAAAATGGGGTAAGTGATGATTGCTTCCAGGCCGCAGGCCAGAGTTAATACCAGAAGCTTTCTCTTGAAGATATTTTAATTTTAACACTGTAGAGGAGCTAAATAATGCCAGGAAGTAAAATCTCCCCCTACCTCCAACATGTCCAAGTCAACTCAATGTTTACACATTTTGAAAGCTAGTATTTCATTAAAAGTCCATTTAATTGTGGAGATCTTTGGGATCTCCACTTGGTATCTGCATAAAGGAAAAATGAGAAGCTAAGCCAACTGTGTTGTAGTCAAGCTAGTTAAATTCTAATTTCCTACTTAAGTAGAACTTGGAGCACGTTCTTTAGGAGCACATTCTTTAAATTAAAGCTCCTTTATATAGAGAACAAAATTCATATGGTAACAAATCAAAGTCAAGTATTAAGATTACCCCATCTTCCTGAACTTAGTTGGGGAAGACCACTTAGAGCATTATAACATGCCAAACAAGATACACAGACCGCAGAAGGTATACACTGCAAATGGCCATCACACACACACACACACACACACACACACACACTAGAATGCTGTAATCAAAAACACTGACAAGACAATAACAAATGTTGATGAGGAGAAATTGGAATCCTGGTGGTAGGAATGAAAAATGGTATAGTATTTTGGAAAGTATTTTGGTAGTAGCTCTTCAAAATGTTAAATATATGAGTATACTATGACTCAGAAATATACAGAAGAAATTAAGCAAAACAACTTTACACATAATACTAAAAAAAGTGAAACAATCCAAATGTTCATCAACTGATAAATAGATAAATAAAACGTGACATTTCCATATAATGAAACTATTATTAATGATCAATAAAATGAATGAAATACATGAAATACAATCTATAACATGGAAAATCTCAAAAACGTTATACTAAATTAAAGGAGCCAGTTATTTTTAAAACTATTCTGTGATTCAATTTAAGGAAAATAGTCAAAATAATGAAATCTACAAAGACAGAAAGCATTTTATTCACTGTCTAAGGTTGAGGAAAGTGCGAGGGTGAAGAGTAATTGCAAATGAGTGCAGTCGGTATGAGGATAATGAAATTTAAAAACTTAGAAACAATGGTAATAGTTTCACAACTCTGAAAACATACTAATAACCACTGAACTGTGTACACTTTAAAGTGGATGAATATATACTATGATGCTTCTATTATATTTAAACAAAGCTTAAAATAATTGTGTAATGGCTCTAGGAGACTATGATCTTGATAAAAGTAAAGAGAGAAATTCAAAGAGTCCAGGCAGAAAAAGCTGACAGACACAAGAGCAGAGTCAAAATCCAGGTACTTGCTCCACTGCTTCAAGTTTGCCCAGATACATGAGTATCAAGACTTCTGTATTTATGGAGGGAACTCTACATTTCCTCACTCTAACAGAGAGTAACCAATCTTCAGGAGCGCCCATGCCCAGATGCAAGTAAGCAGCCAATCTTCTAAAATGCTTTGCTAAAAGCAAGTTTTTCTTTTATTCTTCAAATATCTCACTGATAGCACATGCAAATCAAGCCATACTGACCAATTTTCTAATAAACGAATACTGTAGATTATAATTAAGGAAATACTCCTATAGCCAATGTGGGACAGATACTTAGAAACAGAGATGTAAAAAAATACCTGAACATCCCAGAATGGATTTTCTTGAAAACTTTTTACCAACTAATACTCTTAGGCAACTACAAACCAAACTATTAGTTGGTATGAGTTTTCAAGAAAGTCCATTCTGGGATGTTCAGTGTTTTTTGTTTGTTTGCTTTTGGTTTTGGTTTTGGGTTTTTTTTTGGGGGGGTTGGTCTTTTTGAGACAGGGTCTCCCTGTAGCCCCAGCTGTCCTGGAACTCACTATGTGGACCAGGCTGGCCTTGAACTCACAGAGATTTGCCTGCCTCTGCCTCCCAAGTGCTGGGATTAAAGGTGTGCGCCACCGCTCCCGGCTTTGTTTTTGTTTTTTTATGTCTTTAAGAGTATTGGAAGTAAAGGACTTGTGTTGTTATGGAATTTTTGCTTACAAATGCATTGTTATCTTTAAACCTCTAGTCCTGCCACCACTCCTGGGCCAGTGCACTGATTAAAAACATGGCTTTTCAGACCCCAGGTCTTCACCTCATCCAGTTTTTACTGCCCAGGCCATATTCTATACTTACCCACCAAGGACTCTCCTTCTTGTGATATAATAATATTTGACATCTCCTTCTGAGAACACAGGCTTCTGTGCCTTTAAATATTCTCATGCTGCTCCTCCTAATCACATCTTGTCCCCCTTGAACCCCTTTGACTGCTTCAGGACACCATTACATGATACTGATACATTATAGCAACACCTGCTCCTGTTCTAAATTTCCTTTCTACACAACTGGCTTTCCTGGTTTGTTTCTCACATTCACACTCATGCTCCTGAGTCTTCTATTACCTTATTCAACTTTCCTTCATTAATGCTTGATGAAGCTCCATATAATATGGAAAAGTATTTGCTTCCTTCCTCCCCTTTTATACCTGGGATGTAGCACCTTAAAACTAAATTTACAAAATCATTAATGTCACTGCCACTATAAACTTATATTAAAACTATATTGAGGGGACTAGAGAAATGGCTCAGTGGTTAGGAGAGCATGCTGCTCTCAGAGAGCAGAAGATCTGAGTTTGTTTCCCAGTATCCACATCCAGCAGCTCACAGCTACCCATAACTCCAGTTCCAGGGGATCCTATGCCCTATGCCCTATCCCTCTTCTGGCTTCCATGGGCACCTGTACTCACATGCATAGACAGACACACATAATACACATAATTAAAAATAAAATAAATCTTTTAAAAAACTATGTTGAGGGCTGGGTATACTTTAATTTTAGTATTCAGAAGGCAGAAGCAGGTGGATCTCTGAGATCACAGCCAGCCTGGTCTACATAGCAAATTCCAGACCAGCTGGGGCTACAAGGAGACCCTGTCTCAAAAAAAACTATCTTGAGATTTAAAGTCAAGAAACTCCTTCATAATTTTCCTAATAACCTTTCTCTTCCAGTGTCTACAATGATTTCAAGCTCACTTATCTTACTTTAAATCTCCAACCCAACTACTCAGCAGATAAACTTTCCTAGTCCCTTACTGAGAAAATAGAACTCACCCAATGTGTAATTATCTCAATTTCCTATACCAAGTCTACACCTTTGATGGCATCTACCTATACTTTTCTCCTGTATATATATATTCAATACAAATTCTGTATATATTCAATATAAATGAAATTTTGGTGTTATATTTTGACTTTATGTAATTTTATTGTTTTGGAGCTGGGAATTGAACCTTGTCTCAATGAGCATACTGTGCACCCACACTACTGACAAGATACCTCCCAACCCCGTGTTCTAATTTTTATTTTAACAGAAATTCAGCTACTTCTTTCCAGTTACTTCATAAATGCCAACACATTGGATTCCTATGAAAATGATCCAGAAGATAATCCTATTTTATAGGTAGGTAGGGAAATAAAAGTACCTAATTCATCCAAGTCTGTAGACAGGATTCTAATGTTGACATTTTGATCCAGAACTCATGTTTCTAAATACTATAAACATTCCAAGTGCACAGATACATGTCCCTTCTAGGTGTTTCCATACTACTTTTTACCTATGCATTATTATATCTTAATTACTAGTTTGTTGATTTTTCTAGTCTACAGGCTTCATAGAGACAAAGATCACATCTTACTTGAGTCATGTCCTCACATATGTATTTTTTAAAATATAAAAGCAGGGAGTTCAATACTCCTATGGCTTACATAAATAGTAAATTTGGTGCGTTCCTTTTTTCCTGATTCATTTGTGTGTGAATGTGTGTGTATGTGTATATATATAAAACCAATTATAATTGACTGACCTCAACAAATATTTACAAGGGTGGAGGACAGATTTCTTTGTAACTACTAAACAAATAGCTTATAAATATATTTATTCAACTTGGGGCATTTTAATGGATTGTTTTGTGTCAGACATTCAGAGCACTAACAGTTTCATGGGGAAATATGTAGACCAGTTTGGTCCAACATTAGACAGGCCAACAATAAGAAATTTTGTAGAGAACTGGGAGAACCCAGATGACCAAGTTATAGCCAAGAATTCTTGCTATGTTGCTTATGGTAGTGATATTATAGTTATATTTTAAAAGACTTTTCCTATTAGAAATAATGGATTGTGTAGTGATAAAAATACATGGTATGTGGACTTTGCTTTCAATTAGTCTAGATGTATTCATTATTTTTTTCAAAGGAAAAATATTTAATGAAAAAATTCATAGAGACACATGGTGGCGCTCCAGGATAAGATGAAAACAGTGCATAGCTAGCACTGTGGGCTCCATTATTCAGGACAAAAGCATCCACTCCACTACAGAGGACGACATTACAGGAGCTTCACCTACAGAGTGGCCTGAAGGATATTTTCGATATAAAAATCAGGGCTTTGTCTTTCCTAATTAAGACCAAACTTAAATTTTGCCACAAAGGAGATTGCCTGAAGCAACCATGGGAATCAGAAGGGTGCTCATTCTGCAGAAAAGGCAAGTCTTGCTTTTCTTTGTTTTGCTCGGATTCTTTCAGGTGAATACTGAATCTCTGCACTATTCTGTAGTGGAGGAAACAGAAATTGGATCTTTTGTAGCTAATGTGGCAAGGGATCTGGGACTGGGGGTGAAGGAGCTGTCCTCACGGGAGGCTCGGGTAGTGTCTGATGATAATGAAAAGCATTTGCACCTTAATTTGCTGACTGGAGATTTGCTCCTGAATGAGAAACTGGACAGGGAAGAGCTGTGTGGTTCTGCTGAATCCTGTGTGCTGCCTTTTCAGGTGGTACTGGAAAACCCTTTGCAGTTTTACCGAGCTGAGCTGCATGTCAGTGATATAAATGATCACCCCCCTACATTCCTGGACAAGGAAATAACTATTAAAATATCGGAAAGTACTACTATTGGAGCCACATTCTTAATTGAGAATGCTCAAGATTTGGATGTAGGAAGCAACAGTCTCCAGGACTACACCATTAGCCCCAATTCTCACTTCTACATTAAAATTCGAGACAGCGGTGATGGAAAGATATATCCAGAATTGGTTCTAGATAGAGCATTAGATCATGAGGAAGAATCTGAGCTCAGATTGACACTGACAGCACTGGATGGTGGATCTCCACCCAGGTCTGGGACAACTTTGGTTCTCATCAAAGTCTTAGACATCAATGATAATGCTCCTGAGTTTGCTCAGAGCCTCTATGAGGTACAGGTCCTGGAAGATATGCCCATTGGCTCCTGTATTATCACTATCTCTGCTAAGGATGTAGATATGGGAATTTATGGGAAAATAGCCTACTCATTTTTGCATGCAGCAGAAGATATTCGAAAAACCTTCGAAATCAACCCAACATCTGGGGAAGTTAATTTGAGATCACGACTTGATTTTGAACTAATACAGTCCTACTCTGTAAATATCCAGGCAACAGATGGTGGAGGTCTTTCAGCAAAATGCACCCTTTTAGTTAAAGTATTAGATATAAATGACAATGCACCGGAAGTGATCATATCATCAGCTACAAAGACAATTCCAGAGAATGCACCAGAGACTCTAGTCGCTCTTTTTAGTGTCCGAGATCAAGATGCGGGGGACAACGGAAAAATTATTTGCTCTATTCAAGATGACCTCCCGTTCATCCTGAAACCCACCTTCAAGAACTTTTTTACCCTAGTTTCTGAAAAGGCTTTGGATAGAGAGAGCAGAGCTGAGTACAACATCACCATCACACTCTCTGACTTGGGCACACCCAGGTTGATAACAGAAGTCAATATAACAGTACTGGTCTCTGATACTAACGACAATGCCCCCGCCTTCAGCCAAGCCTCCTACACCATGTACGTCCCCGAGAACAACAGCCCCGCCCTGCACATAGGCACAGTCAGAGCCACAGACTCAGACTCAGGCGCCAACGCCCAGCTCACCTACTCGCTGCTGCCGCCCCACGACCCGCACCTGGCCCTCGCCTCGCTGGTGTCCATCAACGCCGACAACGGGCAGCTGTTCGCCCTCAGGGCGCTGGACTACGAGGCCCTGCAGGCCTTCGAGTTCCGCGTGGGCGCCGCAGACCGAGGCTCGCCCGCGCTCAGCAGCCAGGCGCTGGTGCGCGTGCTGGTGCTGGACGCCAACGACAACGCGCCCTTCGTGCTCTACCCGCTGCAGAACGCCTCTGCGCCCTGCACCGAGCTGCTGCCCAGGGCGGCCGAGCCGGGCTACCTGCTCACCAAGGTGGTGGCGGTCGACCGCGACTCGGGCCAGAACGCCTGGCTGTCGTTCCAGCTGCTCAAGGCCACCGAGCCAGGCCTGTTCGGAGTCTGGCCGCACAATGGCGAGGTGCGCACCGCCAGGCTGCTGAGCGAGCGCGACGCGCCCAGGCACAGGCTGCTGCTGCTGGTCAAGGACAATGGCGAGCCGCCGCAGTCGGCCAGCGTCACGCTGCACGTGCTGCTGGTGGATGGCTTCTCGCAGCCCTACCTGCCGCCGCCCGAAGTGGCGCGCCAGCCCGCGCAGCCCGACGCGCTCACGCTCTACCTGGTCATCGCCTTGGCCTCGGTGTCTTCGCTCTTCCTCTTCTCGCTGCTGCTCTTCGTGGCCCTCAGGCTGTGCAGGAGGACCAGGCCGGCCTCTCTGCCTGGCGGCTCTGTGCCTGAGGGCCGCTTTCCTGGACATCTGCTGGACGTCAGTGGGGCGGGGACCCTGTCCCACAGCTACCAGTATGAGGTGTGTCTGGCGGGAGACAGTGGGACAGATGAGTTCAAATTCCTGAAGCCCATCATCCCCAATCTTCAAATCCGTGACTCTGCTTCCAATATGCAGGAAAAGGAGAACTTTAGGAATAGCCTTGGATTTAACATTCAATAAAGCTATTTCCTTTAGAATTTTAATATTGTCCTGCTTTTGAGAAATGGTGGATTTTTTAAATCTGTAATGGGCTTTATGGTTTGCTCCAGTTGCATGCGTTTTCATTTCTCTTGATTTTCTCAGTTACTCTAAGCTATGTCATGGCTATCATGATGCAAAGACACAATCTGCACTTTAGGTGTCCTTATTTTGTAAAGTGTTACCTTAGTGTATCTTAGTGTATCTGCTGTTTTTTGTGATAATAGCAAGACAAAGTAATTGTTTGGGAATGCTGATTAAAGTATTCAGAGCCTATGTCTTGAGGTTGGATTCTATTTAATAGAGTACTAGAGCCCAGCTAGAGGCCTTGGAGTGGGGGGATCCCAAGAAACACAAAAGAAAAAGAGGGGGTTGAGGGAATAAGAACAAGCAAATGTTATCATGTAAGCTACTGCTATATGCCATCAAAAGAGACAAAGCAAAAGTTTTTAGTGTCGTTGAAGCTGGATAGAAAACACATTGTATCATTTGTACTATTCTCTATGCAATAATTTTACCATAAAGGGTAAAAAGATTTTACTCCTCCATAGAGACCTTTGTTTTATACGGTGTTTTTTGTTTTGTTTTGGTTTGGGGTTTTTTTGTTTTGTGGGTTTTTTTGGTTTTTGTTTTTGTTTTTTTTTGGTCTTTTTGAGACAGAGTCTCTCTGTAGCCCCAGCTGTCCTGGGACTCATTATGTAGACCATGCTGGCCTTGAAGTCACAGAGGTCTGCCTGCCTCTGCCTCCCGAGTGCTGGGATTAAAGGTGTGTGCCACCACACCCAGCAAGTGTTTTAAGAATTCATTTTGGTTAAAGTGACCACATTGCATATTATTGATTTCTTAAGTATTTTTTTCTTAACTGGTTTGTTTCCCTGTAGCAACTGATCTGGAACTTGCTAGGTAGGCTGGGCTGGCCTCCATCTCACAGAGATCTGCCTGCCTCTGCTTCCACCACTTCCTGCTCAACAATTTTTAAATGATACTCTTTTGAAGAAGTCTCAAAATACTGCATCTCTAAATGTACCATACTTCTTTAAATTTTGTCACTTTGTATCATTTAATGCTAAAAAGCAGAAAATAGTTCCTAGTGTCTTCCTAAGCTGCCTTCCACCAGAAAAGAACAGGATAAAAAGTTCCCAAGAAATGAAATGAAGATTTCAAACTGTTAAAGAAAATGACTTAATTACTTAGATTTATCCTTCCTAATCATTATTTAGAATAAATATAAGCCAGCTATGAAGGCACAGACCTGTAATCCCAGGGCTCAGGCAACTGAGGCAGGAAGATGAACAACTCAAGGCCAGCCCTGGCTACACAATGAGACCTTGATCTTTTTTTTTTTTTTAAAGCAAACATAGAGCCTGATATGTGACATATTTCTGTAATCTCAACACTTGGTAGTCTGGAGTTTAAAGCCAGCCTGAGCCCTATAGTATAAAGAGAAGCATGGAGTGGTGGTTCAGGTTTGTAATCCCAGCACTTGGGACATGGAGGTTGGAAACTAGCCTGTGCTACACAGAGAGTCCAAGGTCAATCTGGGCTACAAAGTAGCACTCTGTCTCAAAAAAACCTAAATATGATTTTAAAAGTAAGATTGGCCATGGTGACACAAGCCTTTGATCCTGGCACTTGGGAGGCAGAGACAAGCAGATAGCTGTGAGCTGGAGACCAGCCTGGGGTGGTCTACATAGGGAGTTCCAGGGCAGGTGGGGAACTATTTATAAAGTGAATAATTTATAAATTCAATGCGACTTCAATAAAATTCATGGAAAGCAGGTGAGAACCTAAAAATGGTGCTTAATATTAATGTGGGGGAAAGTTGTATGTAAAGCCAAACGAATTTGTTTTTTATTTTTTATTTTTTGGTCTCTTTGAGGCAGGGTCTCCCTGTAGCCCCAGCTGGCCTGGAACTCACTGTGTAAACCAGGCCGGCCTTTAACTCAGAAATCTTGCCTCTGCCTCCCAGCCTCCCAAGTGGCTGGAATTAAAGATGTGCACCATCATGCCTGGCTGAGCCAAAAGAATTTTTGAGAAGAAAAACGGGACTGCTTTACTTTGTGGATATTAGCGACATTAACATTTGAAGTAAATATACTTAGTTGAATAATTCAGGAACACTCACCCAGATTACTGGGTAGAATAAGATCCTTTGATATAAGAAAATTAAGTCATACTATAGGAAATGTCATACTACAAAGGGGTGAGAAAAAAGACTGATGAATTAGCAAATGTTTTTGGAGTAACGATCACTATATAGAGTAATAAAATTCCTGTATCTTGACATATAAAAGTTATCTCCTTGTAAATCCAAGAGATAAATTTGAAATATTTGAGTAAAACTGTGAAATAAATTTAAGTATAAATAACTTTGTAACCTTAGTTTTGGTTTGTATGTTTAAACAAGGCTTTTAGCATACAAAAAATTAAAATACAAATTGCTAAAAATTATTACCTCAGTACTTAAGGCTAGCACAGACTAGCATATAATGGGAAGAAGCTACTTGTGATGGCTTTATTGAGGAGGATTAATATTTAAACTATTAAAATAACTCTTGTGAAGCAGCAAATCACCAGAAAGTTAGGAGAGCCAATAGGAAGATGGGATATTTGAAGACTCTGTCTTCAAACAAGCATATTAATGGGATAAAAAGGAGAGGAAATTTTGAGAGGAAACAAAGGCTTAAAAGTAATCAAAGTGGTGGCATATGCCTTTAATCTTAGCACTCAGGAGGCAGAGGCAGGCAGATCTCTGAGAGTTCAAGGCCAGCCAAAACTACATAGTGAGACCATCTCAAAACACCAATTTTTTTAAAAAAAAGATTAGCACACTATTAGATCAAATTTAGTGCTGAAACCAAGATAGATAGGTAATTACAGACTGTACTTTCCCCTGGGGTCATTTGGAAGCCTGGGAAATTTGAACCTCCATGTCACTGGTTTATATACTAAATTTTTTTGTCTTTTTGAGATAGGGTCTCTCCGTAGCACCAGCTGACCTGAAACCCACCATGTAGATGAGGATGGCCTCCATCTCACAGATATCCACCTGCCTCTGCTTCCAAAGTGCTGGGATTAAAGGCTAGTGCCACCACCCCTGGCTTATACATAAAATTTTTATATAATGGAAATCAAAGCCAAATGAACTGAGGTTTACAGAGACCCTCCCATTAATAGGTATGGGTCCATAAAAGCTACACATATGAGATAAGAGTAAACTGGAAATACCTGAAATCTTGTGTTGAATTTTAGCTTCAAACTTGCTTTTTTAGCCTTAAACTTAACTGGTGGTCATTGACAGGTAGTAATATTAGGGCCTAATAAAACCAAATGCAGATCTCTATAAAAGAATTTTATGTGCCATAAAGTATCAAATTATTCACCTCCTAGCTTCAAATTTTTGGCAGCTGCACACACAAGGAAAAATGAAACCATCAATGTGAGAAAGCAGGAAAAGAAAGAACACTAAAATAAATTTGCAAGAATGTCAGTTATCATTACCATGCAGCCTATCATATACTAACAATGTTAATTTGAATAAAACTTAATATTGAAAATGGACAGGGAACAAGAACAACAAAAAACCTATAAAACATGATAGATTTGGGGAGGCAGAGAAATGGCTAAACCATTAAGGGTGAGTACTACTCTTGCAATTGGGTTCTTGGCACCCATGTCTGGCAGCTCACAATTGCCTGTAACTCTAGCTCCAGGGGCACTGTACTCATACATGTACATACCCTCTACCACATACATATGCAAAATAATTTAAAATGAAATAATTTTTAAAAAATGACAGATTAAAGAGGCCAAAATAAAGCTTCCAGAATGAAAAAATTAATCAAAATTAAAACTGAATAAAAACTTAACAAAAGCACAACAAAATATTTAGTAAAGTGAAATTTTAGATTACAATTACTATATTACACAACTCAGAAAGTTAATAAGATGAAAATACACCAGGAGATTATTAAAAACCTAGAACAGGGGACTGGGGAAATGGCTCAGTGGCTAAGAGCACTTGCTGCTCTTGCAGAGAACCTAGGTTTGGTTCCAAGCACTCACATTAGTAAGTAACAACTGTTCATAACTCCAGCTCCAGGGTATCCAACACCCTCTTCTGGCCTCCATGGACACTGCACACATGTGGTGCAGTTACATACATATAACAATAAATAAATAAAACCACCATAGAATAAAAAGGTTCAACATATATCCAAAGGTAAAAATGAGAAAAAATTGAACCAGAGTAATATTTGAAGAAATAACAGCTGGAAAATTTCTAGAATTGATGAAAACATCAGAAAACAAAGTTAAGAGATCTATGTAATCAATAGCCAGGTATGGTGGCCCACGCCTTTAACCCCAGAACTCGAGAGGCAGAGGCAGGAGGATCTCTGTGAGTTCAAGGCCAGCCTGATCTACATAGTGAGTTCTAGGCCAGCTGGGGCTACAGGGAGACCCATACTTTATTTTCTAATAAGCACTCCTATGGAGTCTCCTATGGAGTACCCCTATGCACATGGTCCTAGCCTGAAACGTCCAACCTTCTCCACAAATAACTACTTGCATGTTCTAGGTTCAGTTTCAAGTACATAACCACATTCATCCTTCCTTTTCTAAGAGTATTTGATAATAGCAACTTGCATAAAAGCAACCTCTAGGTTACATTTCCAACTTCCAAAGAATTTCCTGCTTACTTTTGTAAAGTCAATGACATGAAGAAGTAAACTTAACTATCTTTAGTTGTTTTACATGTTCTCTTCACAGAAATATCATAAATTATTTTAAGCAAGGACTCTATCTTAAGATTTTTATATTCACCAGAGCTATAGCAGATATTAATTTATTGTGTTAATGATTAAATATTAATAGTATCATACATCACAAAGAACTTCAGCTCAGAAAAGGAAATATAGAAATAAAAAAGAAAATATCCTTTAGAAAAATCAACAAATACATAAGATAAATTAATATTTTGTCTCAAACTTACTTGACTTTGCCTAAAACCTGAAAATCTACAGAGTCGCATGGTGGCGCTGCAGGATAAGATACAGAATTTTAAAAAGCGGCAGCAGCTCCTGTTTCCCTTAACTGGCAGAAGTTAAAGCACTGGATGAAACAAAGAGAAGCAAAAGGTAGGGTACCAACAAGCCCCTCCAGAAAGGAGAACAAGTCTATAACTCCCCAAAGGTCCAGATGGGAAGAGCTACTCTCGGAGCTGCTAGAGACTGAGCTGAAACATCTCAGCAGAAAGCGATTTGTCTAAGGAATCATGGAGCCAGGAGAGAGAATCGCTCTGCAGATGAGGCAAGTGCTGCTTTTCTTTGTTTTCCTGGGAGGGTCTTTGGTTCTTTCTGAGACCTGGAGCTATTCTGTGGCAGAAGAAACAGATATTGGCTCCTTTATTGCCAATGTGATTAAAGATATGGGTTCCGGTGTGGAAGACCTGGCAGCACGGGGGGCCAGAGTTATCTTTGATGACTATCAACCTTACTTGAGGTTAGACCTGCAGACTGGCAACCTGCTCTTGAATGAACAACTGGACCGGGAGGCACTTTGTGATACCAGTGACCCTTGTATATTGCATTTCCAGGTGTTATTTGAAAATCCTTTGCAATTTTTTCAGGCTGAGCTTCTAGTCAGAGATATAAATGACCATACTCCCACGTTCCTAGAAAAAGATATATCTTTAAAAATCTCAGAAGGTACTACTCCAGGAACTTCATTTCAAATGGATAGTGCTCAGGATTCAGATGTAGGAATGAATGGTGTCCAAAACTATACAATAAGCCCCAGCCCCTATTTCCACCTTAAATTAAAAGAAGGTGATAAAGGAAGAAAATACCCAGAGCTAGTACTAGATCGATCTCTGGATAGAGAAAGGGAGCCTAAGATTAGTCTAATACTAACAGCCTTAGATGGTGGGTCCCCACCCAGGTCAGGGACTGCACTGATTCAAGTTGTGATCATGGATGTGAATGACAATGCCCCTGAATTTGAAAGAACACTGTATGAGGTTCAAGTTCCAGAGAACAGCCCAGTGGACTCATTGGTAACCACGGTGTCTGCTACAGATTCCGATATGGGAACAAATGGAGAAATCACTTACTCATTTGCTCATGTCTCTAGAGAGGTATGGAAGACATTTGAAATCCATCCAATTTCTGGTGACATATATTTGAAAGCACTCCTAGATTTTGAGGTAACTCAGTCTTATACAATAAATGTTCAAGCCATTGATGGTGGGAGTCTTTCTGGGAAATCAACCATTATAGTTAAAGTAATGGATGTGAATGACAACCCACCAGAAATAGCCATCACGTCTCTTACCAGCCCCATACCAGAAAACTCTTTGTCCGAGGTGGTGGTCGCTGTTTTCAGTTTACGGGATCAAGACTCTGGAGACAATGGGAGAATGATTTGCTCAATTCAAGAAAACCTCCCCTTCCTCTTGAAGCCTACTTTCAAAAACTTCTACACCCTGGTGACAGAGGGCCCCCTGGATAGGGAGAGCAGAGCTGAGTACAACATCACCATCACAGTCACCGACCTGGGCACACCCAGGCTGAAAACCCAGCACAACATAACCTTGCAGGTCTCCGACGTCAACGACAACGCCCCCGCCTTCAGCCAAGCCTCCTACACCATGTACGTCCCCGAGAACAACAGCCCCGCCCTGCACATAGGCACAGTCAGAGCCACAGACTCAGACTCAGGCGCCAACGCCCAGCTCACCTACTCGCTGCTGCCGCCCCACGACCCGCACCTGGCCCTCGCCTCGCTGGTGTCCATCAACGCCGACAACGGGCAGCTGTTCGCCCTCAGGGCGCTGGACTACGAGGCCCTGCAGGCCTTCGAGTTCCGCGTGGGCGCCGCAGACCGAGGCTCGCCCGCGCTCAGCAGCCAGGCGCTGGTGCGCGTGCTGGTGCTGGACGCCAACGACAACGCGCCCTTCGTGCTCTACCCGCTGCAGAACGCCTCTGCGCCCTGCACCGAGCTGCTGCCCAGGGCGGCCGAGCCGGGCTACCTGCTCACCAAGGTGGTGGCGGTCGACCGCGACTCGGGCCAGAACGCCTGGCTGTCGTTCCAGCTGCTCAAGGCCACCGAGCCAGGCCTGTTCGGAGTCTGGCCGCACAATGGCGAGGTGCGCACCGCCAGGCTGCTGAGCGAGCGCGACGCGCCCAGGCACAGGCTGCTGCTGCTGGTCAAGGACAATGGCGAGCCGCCGCAGTCGGCCAGCGTCACGCTGCACGTGCTGCTGGTGGATGGCTTCTCGCAGCCCTACCTGCCGCCGCCCGAAGTGGCGCGCCAGCCCGCGCAGCCCGACGCGCTCACGCTCTACCTGGTCATCGCCTTGGCCTCGGTGTCTTCGCTCTTCCTCTTCTCGCTGCTGCTCTTCGTGGCCCTCAGGCTGTGCAGGAGGACCAGGCCGGCCTCTCTGCCTGGCGGCTCTGTGCCTGAGGGCCGCTTTCCTGGACATCTGCTGGACGTCAGTGGGGCGGGGACCCTGTCCCACAGCTACCAGTATGAGGTGTGTCTGGCTGGAGACTCTGATACCACGGAATTCAAGTTTCTGAAGCCAATTATCTCCAGTAGTCTGAGTCCCGACACTTAGATGCAGAGCAATTACAAATACAGTGTTATAAAGAAAATAACATGCTAGTTGTTTGGATAGGATCAAAACTCTGGTAAGTAATCAGGGGATAAGGCATCCTTCAGATGAGTATCAGAAAGAAAAGATTTTAGGTTCCTAAAGTCTGTTGCCACCAGTCGTGAGAGGGCTTTGACTAGTGTAAAAGGAAATTCCACTTCTGTGAATGGTTTTTGATATAATTTGCAAGCTAACTTCAGATCCCTCAGGATAAAAGCCAGTTCTTTCTAAATACACTAGTTTTTCATTGCTTTATCTTCATAAGGACATTTTAGTGTTTTGCCATTTCCTAGTTAGAGATGGTAGATTTTCTTGAGTATATCCTTACATTTAATCTTTCTGTTTAGGTGGGTGGGTGGGGTTGTTTTGTTTTGAGTATTTGATTTTTATCTTTTTAAGACAGGGTCTCCCTATAGTCCCAACTGGCCTCAACTCATTGTGTAGGTGACCTTGAACTCACAGAGATCCACCTAAAACCTCTGGGTTGCTTAGATTAAAGGCGTGCAGCACCACACCCAGCTTACACTTAGTCTCTTTTAAAAGTTAATTACTGGAGACAATGGGACTTATTACTTATTACTAATAAGCCACAGTTCTTTGTTTAATTTGTCAAATTTTCAACATGATCATTCTGTGTGATTGTTGTCCAGAAACTTTTTCTAAATGCTGGATGCTTTGAAGACAAACATGATGCAAATGTAATGAATTAGTGTATCTCCTGTCCAACTGATATTATTCTTTCCTGTCTAGGCTATTTAGATGGAAAAATATCTGAAAATGCATGGTTTTGTTTTATACTAGTACTAAATGTGGAAGATTACAATTTCCCAGAAACTTAAAAGGCTTTTATGGTCTTCATATGAACTTACAGTACATGATACATGTAAACATTGTTAAACTATTGGATTATCTCCAACCTTGTAAAAAGCTAGACTCCCTTCTGTGATGTCTGTCTAGCCCACCCATGTTTTCTGAAAACTTCTCTCTTCAACATAAATGTAATATTGTAGCCATGCTTGTTTTATGTGACCCAGGTCTCTCTAGGACTTCAGAACATTTGGTGAGCATTGCTAATTCAAGCTGAGGCAATATGATCCTCAAATTTTCTTTTAAAATGACTTAGAAACCCAATATATTATAGTCTCTCTGTTAGAAACTTTACAAGAAAATGCCATCTTTTGTTAGATAAGGTATCAAATGTGAACCCACTGAGAGATGAAAAGGAAAGAGATTCTGGATAAGTAATCTGTGGATTTTCCTGTCAGTCATTACCAAATCTGCTTTCATTATTGAGTTAGGGAACAGAGGGATTGAGAACCAGTAGGTGCTCTTTTAATAAATTCTTCTAAGATAGCTCAGTAAAGGCTTTTTTTCTTAAGTGATATGTTTATATATTCTTGTCTGGCTGACATATTAAATTTTACTATTAATGTGGTATTTACATTGTACATTTCAGGTTAATACAACACCTGAAATCAAAAGATTTGTCAACTATTACAGAGGTGTGGAAATAACATGCAAAGCTTTTGTTTAAATGTCTAATTTTGAAAACCAGGAGTGCTAGTATACGCCTCCAGGTGGCACAGGCAGGATATCAAGTTCAGGGAAAGTTTCCAAAAGACACTCTTTGGTTAGGAGTGGCGACAGCACTTTTCCGTTTACTGAAAAGATTAGATCATTCTGTGTTATTTCAAATTGTTATCAAACAAGTTTAGAAAACTGCCACCTGGGAACATGCTGCCTGTTTATCAAGCTTAAGAATGTGTTGGGATCCCAACAAAAGAAGATATATCTACAATAGGAAAAAAGTCCATCATAATTTTGTATTTTACCCAGTGGTCCATTCAACAAATATTTATTGGTCATCTCCTCTATGCCAAGAACTATTTTAGATGTTGCAGGTGCACACTGGCAAACTGAACAATGATGTTGTACTTATGGGTTCCACAAAAGAAATAATATGTACATCAGTGCTATGTTTGGTGATAAATGTTAGGGAGGAAAAATAGGGTAATAAATGAAGTGCTTTCACATGTATTTTCCCAATTGAAAAGTTCCATAAAATTATAATTCTATGACGTTTATGTGGAAAGGATATCATAAACTGATGTAGCTTAGCCAATGGGAACCACAGTTCTGGTACATGAGAGACATAAAATTAGAAAGAAAATCCAGAGATATTAATCCTACTTTGTGATGAGACAATTTTAAGGAATTGCATGACTATATGCTCCTAATTTTACATGACCTCTTATTACTACGACGTCGCCTTCATTTCTGTTTCCCCCTGAGAAACCCACACAGACTTCACAGCATTTCTAGAAGGTAGGAAACATGTCTAAGGGTTGCTTACTCAAGATTTTTCAGAATCTGGCACATTAATAACATTAATTCTTTTTGAATGAACTACTTAATAATTAAAATTGCAAGATTACATTAAAATTAATCACTACATCAATTTCCAAACTTCTGACAACCAAATATATAAAGAATGGAACTATTGTAGCAGTTCATTGAGAAGCAAAATCAACACATGGTGGCGCTGCAGGCTAAGGCTTAAAAAAGAAAGAAAGAAATTTAAAACCAGCAAATGCTAGATTTCCCAATCTACGTCAGATCTCCAGTTGAAAAGACCTAAAGCAGATCTCACACCAGTCTCCAGAAAATGCTGTTTACCGACACTTTGGAGCAAGGTTATTAACTGACTAAGCAACCACGGAGTCAGCCCCACTGCCCCCCTGAAGTACTGCAGTCCCCAGCTCCAGTAAAGGCAAGTGCAAAACAAAGATGGAGGCTGGAAGGGCGCGCAAACAAAGGCAAGTCCTGCAGGTCTTTTTCTTCCTGGGGATGGCTCAGGCAGGCTGGGAACCCCGTCGTTATTTCGTGCTGGAGGAAACCGGGAGCGGCGCTTTTGTGGCAGACCTAGCCAACGACCTAGGGCTGGGAGTTGGAGAGCTAGCTGCGCGGGGAGCCCAGGTGGACTCCGAGGATAACGAACCACGCTTGCAGCTTGATCTACACACCGGGAAGTTAATATTAAATAAGAAACTGGACAGGGAGGAGCTGTGCGGTCACACAGAGCCCTGTGTAATGCATTTCCAAGTGCTACTGAAAAATCCACTGGAACTATTTCGAGCTGAGTTGCTGGTGGGAGATATAAACGATCATTCTCCTGAGTTTCCTGAAAGAGAAATGACCCTGAGAATCCCAGAGACCAGCCCTCCGGGTACTGCGTTTCCTCTTAAAAACGCTCAGGACTTGGATGTGGGCAACAACAGCATTCAGAACTATAATATTGGTCCCAATTCTCATTTCCGCGTTTCTGTCCACAATCGGGGCAATGGCAGGAAAAACCCAGAGCTGGTGCTGGACCAAGAGCTTGATCGCGAGGAGCAGGGGGAGTTCAGATTAACTCTGACAGCACTGGATGGCGGATCTCCGCCCAGAACCGGCACCACTCAGATCCGGGTCCTTGTCTTGGATGTCAATGACAACGCCCCTGAGTTTGCGCAGGCGCTCTATCACGTGCAAATCCCAGAAAACAGCCCTTTAAGCTCCCTAGTTGTTAAGGTCTCTGCTAAGGATTTAGATTCCGGGACAAACGGAGAGCTATCATACTCTCTTCTTTATACTTCTCAAGAGACAAGCAAAACCTTTGAGCTAAACACTCTTTCAGGTGAAGTTCGACTAATTAAGGTACTGGACTTTGAGACAGTATCATCATACGAACTAGACATTGAAGCATCTGATGGCGGGGGACTTTCTGGAAAATGTTCTGTTTCTATTCAGGTGGTGGATATCAACGACAATTACCCAGAACTAACTATTTCATCACTTACCAGCCCCATCCCAGAAAATTCTCCTGAGATGGAAGTGGCTGTGTTTCGGATTCGGGACCGAGACTCTGGGGAAAATGGAAGGATGGTTTGCTCCATCCAGGATAGTGTTCCGTTTATACTGAAACCTTCCCTTGGGAACTTCTACAAGCTGATGACAGAAGGAGCACTGGACAGAGAGACCACAGCTTTGTACAACATCACCATCACAGTCACCGACCTGGGCACACCCAGGCTGAAAACCCAACACAACATCACCGTGCAGGTCTCCGACGTCAACGACAACGCCCCCGCCTTCAGCCAAGCCTCCTACACCATGTACGTCCCCGAGAACAACAGCCCCGCCCTGCACATAGGCACAGTCAGAGCCACAGACTCAGACTCAGGCGCCAACGCCCAGCTCACCTACTCGCTGCTGCCGCCCCACGACCCGCACCTGGCCCTCGCCTCGCTGGTGTCCATCAACGCCGACAACGGGCAGCTGTTCGCCCTCAGGGCGCTGGACTACGAGGCCCTGCAGGCCTTCGAGTTCCGCGTGGGCGCCGCAGACCGAGGCTCGCCCGCGCTCAGCAGCCAGGCGCTGGTGCGCGTGCTGGTGCTGGACGCCAACGACAACGCGCCCTTCGTGCTCTACCCGCTGCAGAACGCCTCTGCGCCCTGCACCGAGCTGCTGCCCAGGGCGGCCGAGCCGGGCTACCTGCTCACCAAGGTGGTGGCGGTCGACCGCGACTCGGGCCAGAACGCCTGGCTGTCGTTCCAGCTGCTCAAGGCCACCGAGCCAGGCCTGTTCGGAGTCTGGCCGCACAATGGCGAGGTGCGCACCGCCAGGCTGCTGAGCGAGCGCGACGCGCCCAGGCACAGGCTGCTGCTGCTGGTCAAGGACAATGGCGAGCCGCCGCAGTCGGCCAGCGTCACGCTGCACGTGCTGCTGGTGGATGGCTTCTCGCAGCCCTACCTGCCGCCGCCCGAAGTGGCGCGCCAGCCCGCGCAGCCCGACGCGCTCACGCTCTACCTGGTCATCGCCTTGGCCTCGGTGTCTTCGCTCTTCCTCTTCTCGCTGCTGCTCTTCGTGGCCCTCAGGCTGTGCAGGAGGACCAGGCCGGCCTCTCTGCCTGGCGGCTCTGTGCCTGAGGGCCGCTTTCCTGGACATCTGCTGGACGTCAGTGGGGCGGGGACCCTGTCCCACAGCTACCAGTATGAGGTGTGTCTGGCGGGAGACAGTGGGACAGATGAGTTCAAATTCCTGAAGCCTATCTACCCCAATATTCTGGATCAAAACTCTGGTAGGCATTCAGGGGATGAGGCATCCTTTCTAAACCTCTTAGGCATGTGAAACTTTATTAGCTGTATTAATTCTGTCTTTGTGCTATTCCATTTTCTTTTCAAACTTGGTAGTGACGTTTAGTTATGCTTTTTCTTTCCCTTCTATTTTTAGGTAGTATTACTGTTTGTTTATTGGCTTGTTTATTGTGTACTTATTTTTTCAATTATTCTATTTTTATTAAATATTGAATGTCAGGAATCTCATGTTCCTTATTGTATTTGCAGTGTTCTTTCCTAAAAAGAGTATACACCTTCTAAAAAACACAGTTCTAAATTTAAAAGTATATTTTCTAGACTTCAGATGTAACTCAATATATAGAGTGGTTGCCTACTTTGTAGGAAGCTCTGGGTCTGATTCCTCTGTAGTTCTAGCATTCTGGAGGTGGAGGCAGAGATCATGAGTCCAAGGTCATCGTCAACTACACAGAGAACTCAAAGCTAGACTGGGCTGCCTGAGATTGTGTCTCAAAAAAATAAAATAAAAGTACATCCCTGATTATATGACACTACATAAGAATATATTGTTTCTTTTAAAATCATATTTCATTTTTTTTAAATTGAAAGTCTTTAGTTTTATTACTTACACAACTATGATTTCAATAACAGCATTTCTGTTTGGTTTGTAAGCTGTTTGTTTCATTAATATCCAGTTTCTTCAAAGTTACCTAATTATGGTTGGGTTTTTTTTTGGGGGGGGGTTGGCAATAAAGTAATTTTGAGCTTTTTAGACATTCACTATAAAAAAACATCTCATGAAAATATATCCATGTAACCTGTTCTTTCTCATCTAAATTAAAATAGAAAAGACTAATGGGTTCTTCCTTATCCTTACCGGATAAGAGTTGCTTCCCATGTTACTAATACCCAGACTGTAAGATGTTCCTGTAAAGCCAATAGACTCCAAAACCAAGTAATATATTTCTTGCAGCAATTTCTTACTATAGTAAAGAAATCTTCAAATGAGCTCCCATCCTGGATTTAGAGTGCCTGATGTTGGATACCATGTCAATATCTACTTTCTTTGGATGATGACATTATTCTGATTGATAAGGAATTTGGAATAAAATTCATTATAGAATTAATATTAGTTAACCAAACAAGGTTTGATAAAGGATACATTGATGAAGGGTTGAATGATTTGGAAAAATCACTTGGAAAAATGTGACTCCAATGTTGTTCATTCATGCAAAGTACAAGTGGAATTAAGGTTGTTAATCAACTAAACGTAAAATACGAAGAATATCCTAGATAATTTGTGTGGGTTGATTCAGCAATGAAAGACTTTAAAAGCAAAGTTGAGTCTTCCTTGAGATGAGGAAGAAATTCTGCCTAAGAACAGTAGGTGCAGCTTGTGCCTCACTGTTCAAACATGCCCATTTGTGTCTGCCATACAGATTTTGGGCTTGTCTAACCAAATCCCACAGAACAAGTCACTACTTTGTGATATGTTTTTGATGCCTGTCTTTCTAATTGAATCCTGACAGATACAAGTTTTGGTAACTGAAATGAGATGCAGCCGTGAAAAACACCTGAAAATATAGACATGGCTTTTGAATTGGGCAGTGGTCAGAGGATAAAAGAAAGTGCAGACATTCAACAGAGAAAGCCCAAGTTGCCTTGAACAGATAGTAGAAATGTAGTATTAACAACTCTGCTAGTGAGGACTCAAAAGGAAATGAGGAAGTTGGTGCAGAAACATGTTGATTTATAACATATAAATCATTTTATATGTGAAAACTGTGAAAAGAAATATGGATGCTAAATTACTACTAGTAGGAGCTCAGATACAGAAAATGTTATTGGAAACTAGAGGAAAATGAGTGGGGTTTTTTTTTTGGTCTTTTTGAGACAGGGTCTCCCTGTAGCCCCAGCTGTCCTGGAACTCATTATGTAGACCAGGCTAGCCTTGAACTCACAGATATCTGCCTGCCTTTGCCTCCCAAGTGCTGGGATAAAGGCGTGTGCCACCACGCCTGGCAGAATGTTTTTATTTTCATGCTATGTCAGAGAGCTTAGCTGAATTGTAACCTACAGTTATGAGAGGAAAATAACCGAGAAAGCTGGATATTTAGCTGAGGAAATGTCCAAGAAAAGGGTTTAAAGTACAGTTTGATTTCTTCTTTTTGTTTAGACTAAAATATGAGATTAAAAATATGAAAGGACCTAGAGTAAGGGAGAACTGTTAATCAAAATATAACAAGGACCTTATGACTGGAGAAATGTTCATCCTATTTATATTTTGGAAGATGTTAAAATTAGGAGATGTACTTTCATGAAAGCATGCCCCAGAGAGAAAGCCAGGTAAAGTAGGAAAATTTTTGCTGGTGCCTTAAAAGTATCAGTGTAGTAATAGAGAAGATTCTTTGGAGGGGCTAACCACATGATCTCACCACCTCACCAAAGCCAGGAATACAGATGGAGTTATTCAGGAAAGAACTATAGAAGATCTTTTGTTTAATGAAACTAATCTCTGTGAGTTAGATGGTAGTCACAAGGGTTTGCAGACATTATACTGGCAGAAGCACTGCCCAGTTGCACTGAAGGATTAATTCATATTACCAATGTATTTGGGAGAAAACGTGTCTTTCCTCAAACAGCAAACTAACATGGAATGGTTTGCTTTGGAAATGGTTGATGGAAATTTTTCTGTTATAAAGGCCTGACTTCAATTCTATATGAAGAAATTAAAACTACTAGAAATGTAACAAAAAATATCAGAATATTGTCTCCATTGCTGAACCAGTAGCCTGGAACTTTCCTTTAAAAATTTACCACATGCCATGAGTACCATTTTATGTTATTTACCCTCAAGTGTGAATGAACCAGTCAAGAACTGGGGGTATTTAATGATTGGAAATGCCCAAGTAGGTAGTTCTGAAAATACCCTGACACTGTTTGGACAATAAATTTAGCATAAAATAAAAAAGATATATGAAGACAGGTGTGGTAGTGTATGCCTTTAATCCCAGCACCCAGGAGGCAGAGAGAGGCAGATCACTGTGAGACTGAGGCCAGCCTAGGATGGTCTACATAGCAAGTTCCAGGCCAGCTGGGCTTACAGTATGAGACCTGTCTCAAAAAACATATATTCATATGATTCATATAGTCATATTCAGATGATTTCATATGAAATCCTTTGGCCAAGTTCTGTCTCTTTTTGACTGGAAATTTCAACTGATAATATTTAAAATATGAAACTGATTACTACTGGTTGAGGGAGAGTAGACCTTCTTTACTATCTCTAAATAAGCTGACTAGATTCCAGTGGATGAACTTGCACCGAAGGCCATCTGGGTACAAATACTTGACTGGATAGGACTTAACATGTATAGCAGAATGCATGAGGTTCCATGGGGGGATATGGGACATGAATGGGGGAGAGGGTCTCAATTTGATTAAGAACTGTTGTTCTTAATCAATAAAAATTAAAATACGGCCTGTCTGTGGATCCCTCTTTTTGATAGACTTAAGAAAGAATGTTAACGCCTACCTTGGTAGTGCATACCTTTAATCCCAGCACTCCGGAGGCAAAGGGAAGTGGATCTTTATGAGAACAATGCCAACCTGGTCTACATAGTCAGTTTTGGGCCAGCAGGAACTCTGGGGAGACCCTATTTTAAAAAAACAAACAAAAAACAAAAACAAAAAAAGAAAGTTTAAGATATTTCTGAGAATAATTTCTTGAAGGGATTGCGTCACTCATTAGTCTGTCCCAAGATATTGTTCCTTGAATTATCACTACTGCTTTTAACTTTCAGGATCATATTTGAAAACCAAATGTTGTTCTGGGTATCTTATTCTGTTTAATGATTAATTTTTAGCAATTCATACTTCATGGCAACAGAATTTACTAACCAGAAAGATCTCTTGCAAACTTAATGCCTGTTAGTCTAAATTTTCTTGGTTGCAATCAACAGAAACCAAGTGAAGATAACTCAAATGAGAAACCTAACAATCCATTGAGAAGATATTGGGGTGCATAATTTTAGATACTTTTGGATTAAAACTAGTTAAAAACAATTAGAAATAAAGACTTGGAAAATACCATTCTATCTTATCTGGGGTTTTTTTTCTTTCGCTTTCTGGTTTCATTCTGTTTTACTCAAGAGGAAAATGCCTTTCTATAATTCAAGAATTTAATAGCCTTTTTTGAGACAGAGTCTCACTGTGTGGCCCTGACTGGCCTGGAACTGTAAGTCAGGCTGGCCTTGAGCTCACAGAGATCCACCTGCCCCTGTCTCTAGAGTGCTGGGATTAAAGACATGTGCCACCATGCCCAGCTTCTAATAGTTCTTTTTTATTACAATGTACCGACTCATTTTTGTTCTGTCTCTAAGTTTCAAGATCTTAATGTGCTTGTTATTAGAGCCAGGAAGAATGAAGTAGGATATATGTCTGGATTTATTAACATGGCTGCTCTCACGTTTCATGTGATTGCATGGGGTTAGGACATGTATGACTGTGCTGGATAGCTTTAGTGTCAACTTGACACATCTGGGTTGAGTGAGCCTCAATTGGGGAATTGCCTCCATTGGACTGGCCTGTGGCCATGTTTGTGGGGCATCTTCTTGATTGTTGAGTGATATGGGAGGGCCCAGCCCACTGTGGGTGGTCCCACCCCTGGGCAGGTGGGCCTGTGTTGTATAAGAAAGCAGGTTGAGCCAGAGCCAGGGGAGCAAGCCAGTAAGCAGTGTTCTTCCATGCCTGCGCTCCAGCTCCTGCCTCCAGGTTCCTGCCCTGAGCACCTACCTCGGGCTCCCAGATGAACCGTGACCTGGGAGATGTAAGCCAGATAAACCCTTAATTCCCCAAGTTGGTATTTGTCAGAGAGTTTTGTCACAGCAATGGAGAAACAAACTAGAAGAATGACCTCTCCAGAATAAAGGAAGACACATAAATGTGCACAAATGTCAGTGTTCACCAACACACATGATGTGCACACAAGTGAATAAGTTTTCTTTTGTAATTTTTATATCCACAGAAATTAGAGAACTTTTATTTCATAATCAGGGCAGCATGCTTTGAACAGACAGGGATTTGTTTGTGAAATGGTCCTAGGTGACAATGGAAACTCATAGATGTTGAACTTCTGTAAAGTGCTAAACTCATTTAAGAGTTCTGATACTTAGGTAGACCAAGGCTATCTAGTGACAGTGGGTGATGCTTCCTTATAAAAAGGAAACAAAAATCAATTAAGTATGTAACATCTATTTTTCCATCAAATCTCTCTTAGATAATTTATTTCATTTAACAATGTTTTAGTGACTTTTTCCTCATAAGCCTAGATATCTCCTTAGTGATGTGTCAGACAAATATAATATGACTCTGTCTACAATGATCACTTTTATCATATACTCTCCAACTAATTAAAATGTTAAAAATATCTGTAAGTTCCAGCATTTTCAGAAGTTGATCCCATACTTAGAATTATGCCTGATAATGGGCCAGGAAATATCAAATACTCCTTCTTCCAAGCTATTGTCATTAACAGCCAGTCTTCAGGAGTAGTCCCTGTCACATGGAAGCATTGATGATCAATGTTAAAGTAATGTTAATCTGAATACAAAATGAGAGAAGGAAGTTTATTACTAGTACTTTTAGATTTGGTCTTTCTCTTAACCAGGTATGCTGTTTCTAAACAGCATACCTGGATAAATCCTAACAGTATTCTCACATACTGAGATATTTTAAGCAGACCCAGTGATCTAAATGTATCATATTCTCTGTCTCTGTCTCTCTGTCTCTCTGTGTCTGTCTCTCTCTCTCTGTCTGTCTCTCTGTGTATTGTCTCCTCCTCCTTCCTCCTCCTCCTCCTGCTGCTGCTACTGCTGCTGCTGCTGCCGCTCTTCCTCCTCTTCTTCCTCTTTTCTCCTTCTTATTTGACAGGGTCTTACTATATAGCCCAGGATGACCTGGAATTTAGGATTATAGGCATATGCCCCTCCACACACAGCTCAGAATTATTCATTTCATTTCTTTATTTTTGAGACAGGGTCTCCCTGTAGCCCCAGCTGTCCTGGAACTCACTATGTAGACCAGGCTGGCCTTGAAGTCACAGAGCTCCGCCTGCCTCTGCCTCCGGAGTGCTGGGATTAAAGGCGTGTGCCACCACACCCTGCCAATTTCTTAAGGATTTTAAAAATACATTTCTTTATTATATATTTGGGGGAGGTGGCTCATGCCACAGAATGTGTTTGGAGGTCAGAGAGCAACTTGTGGGAGTCAGTCTTCTCCTTTTACCATGTGGATTCTCAAGATCAAATTTAGGATATCAGCGTTGATGGCCAGTGCCCTTACCCACTGAGCCATCTCATCAGCCATAGTTCTTTCTTTATATACATTTTTATTGATAAACCATAGAATTTAAATGCATCTCTAAAGCAGTAACATTTTGGCATTTTAAATTATCTGGGTTTGAAAACAGGGTTACTTCTGTTTATCAACAGATTCATGAAAATGAAGAAAACTCTTTTATGACTCATAGTGATGTCTCAAACAATTTTAGAGCCCCACTGCTACACCCAAACTGTTTATGTGTTTGGTATGTGCCTTTTTGCTCCTGTGTGTATATCTGTCTGTTTGGGGTGGTTTAGTGTACAGTGAAGATGCACTGCATGCAGAATAAGATTGTGTTTCTTATAACTTTAACATTAACATACTTTTTTTCTTTAATGCATATTTGAATATATGTTATAAAGCTGGAATTATCATTATACTATAGATTAGGTCATGTTTATAAACAATAAAGTAAAGGACCCTCCCTTCTTCCTTCCCTCCCTCCCTCTCTCCTTACACCTGTGAGACAGGGTCTCACTATGTAGCCCAGGCTGGCCTCACACATGCCATGTAGATCACTGACCTAGAACTGATGACCACCCTGCCTCAGTCCCCTGAGAGCTGATTTTGCAGATGTGCCACCACACCTAGCAATATGGCAATTTATCTTTGTAAACTTAGTAACTGCAACAGTATTGAATCTAGAAGTTTGGTGGCCCTTTGCCCTTGAAGGAACAGCTAAGGAGAAGGAATCCTAAAGTAGAGATAGTCATCTTTCCCTAAATGAGATCAAGAAACAATAAAGTTAACAGTAAGATTCAGTAGGGTCAGGATTAGGGTAAAGTCAGTGAGGTCAATCTATGTAAGTCTATGATTCTTCTATTGATTTAAAATATATATAAGTCATTTAAAATATATGTAAGTCATGATTTTTATATTGATTTAAAAACCTTATGTTTGGTTCCTCATGGATTTTTTGCAGTTTAGTTTAACAGGGATATTATATAAAATAGGATACATCTTTATTACTGAGTTTTTGGGTGATTCATTAAAATTTGTGTCTGAGATGCATGCCTCAATTTGTCCTGGTTATTATTTACTTTTGAGTTCAAATGGCCTTCATTATGTTGCTGACAGTGGTCACCCATGGAATGTAAGTCATAAAACCTGAAAAAATCCTTTAGTTTTCTGAACAAAGACTAGCGGGGGCAATAGTGGAAGAATACACATGCACCAAACAGATCTGATGAGCTAAAGTCCTTCAGTCCTGCAGACTGGGAATGGACCTATACATATATGACCATGATTTAATAGACATGTTGTTTACATGATTTTATTACAAGATTGTCTTTCTTTTCAGCAGTGTGAATTTTAAACCATTAGATTGATTCAATACATTAATTTTATTGGAATTTTTAATCTACATAATTTCTATTGAATTTTTCTTCCTCGCTTATATTAGTTCATTGAGAATTTCATACAATGTATTTTTTTATTATATTCAACCCCATCCCCTAACTCCTCCCATGTTCATCCCCCCTCATTGAGGCCAGTTTGTGCAGCTTATATACTCTTGGATGTGTGGCCATCCACTAGCGTGAGGTCTAACTACCAGACCCATAATCTTAAACAAAACTGACTGTCTCCCAGCAGCTATCAGTTGCCAATGTCTCCTCAGCTAGGGTTGAGACATCGCTCTCACCTTCACTTTCCATGCAGGGACTTTTGTCTGGCTTGAGCCTGTGCAGGTCTTATGCATGTTATCCTTGAATCTATTGAATTTTGCACACCTAATTTATAAAAGATACTGGTCTATATTTTTATAATGTACTTACCATGTTTTAGTTTCAAGGCTCCATTTTCTCATAAATGAGTTGGCAGGTCTCTCTCTTTCTCTCTTTCTCTCCTTTTCTTTTCTTTTCTTTTTTGTTTCAAGACAAGGTTTTACTGTGTAGCCCTGACTACCCTGGAGCTCACTATGTAGACCAGTCTGACCTTATACTCCCAGAGATCTGCCTGCTTATGCCTCCTGAGTGTTGGGATTAAAGTTGTGTGCCATATACATGGCTGGAAATTGTTTCTTCCTCTTCTATTTTATGAAAGTTTATTTGTTTTCGTGATTTTGGATGGTTGAATGATGGATTTACCACTTGAATCATCCATGGATAAACTTTTTGGGTATGGGAAGACTACACTACAAGCATAATTCTTAGTCCAATTTTCTGATTTTTGTTACTAACATTTTTAAGACAGAAATATCCCAATTTATATAACATGTGGAATTTTTGACATGAAGTTATTTATAATATTCTGTTATCATCATTTTAGTGTATGTAGGGTCTGCAATGATGCTCTTCTTTTGATTTTAGATAATTGGTAATAAGCGTTTTCTCTCTTCTGTTTTTGATTTTTGAGACAGGGCCTTACTTTGTAACCCTGGATAGCCTGAAACTTTCTATGTAGACCAGGCAGGCCTCAAACTAACAGAGATCAACCTGCCTCTGCTTCCTGTGCATTCAGATTAAACTCAAGTGCCACCATACCTGGTGTGTTTTCTCTTATAAGTGCTGGTGTAAGAATATCAGCTTTGTTAATTTTTTTTAAATAAACCAATATTTGGCTTTGATGCTTTGCTTTCTATTTTCTGCTTCACTAGTTTTTACATAGTAGTTTTAATTTTTTCTATCCTCTTTGAATTTAGTTTTCTCTATCTCTAGTTTTATGTTTACTCAGAACCCTATTTTTCTAATTTAAACTAAAACATATAAAATATAAATGAAAGTTGTACATTTTTCTAAATATATCACTTAAAGTTCATGCAGTTTATTATATTGCATTTTTATTAACACTCAATTTGAACTTATAATTTCTCTTTTGGCTTCTTTGAAAGGTCAATTAGAAATGTGTTACTTCATTTCAAAGTATTTGGCGATATCATTTTGATACATCCAAAATTCTCTGCTTTAGCTTGAGAATATATTCTGTGTAACTGCAGCTCTTTGAAATTTATTACATTAATCCAGGTATCAGTGTTGTGAAATATATTAATGAAATTCCCATGTGTATTTGAGATAAATACATATTATATAGTTGGTAGGAATAAAGTTTTATAATATCAGCTAAAATATATTTGATAATGTTTAAACATTTATGCACAATTTTTCCTACTTGTTTCATAATTGCTATAAGTGTTTTAAATTCTTCAAATATGAGTGTGAATTCATACATCTCTCCTTTAAAGTTTAGCATTTTTTTAAACATCATTCAATTTAAAGCTCTGTTACTCGATTCACACATAGGTAGGAATTTTTTTTGTGTAATGAATTTTATTATTGTGAGGTGTCCCTTTTAGTTTGTATTTAATATTTGTCTGATATTAATATAGTTGTCCCATAGTTCTTTTTTAGGCATGAAAATTTCTTTGCTAAATTATACAAACATGGGAGCAAAAAGGGGCAGCTTTGGGACTTGGCTCCAATCATGTTCCTACCCCAGTCTGGCACTGTCTGGGAGGAGGGGACCTGAGGGATACCTAAGGATTAAGCAAGAGAGGAGATGGGGTAGTACAGGAGACTAGGGTGCAGAGGTGGGGAACAGAGGCTACAGGAAGAACATGCCAGAAGGAATGGTGGGAAAAGGCAGGAAGGGAGAAAGGAAGAGGAAAGGGAAAAATGGAGACCACCTGGTGAGCTCAGACACAGCATGTCCGGAGTTGGAACAATGATAGTAAGGGTAGAAGATCAGCGTCTGAATAATGAGAGACCAGAGAGGAGGAAAATGGTGGGGACTCTGGGGCAGATCCAGAGCAGGGAACCAGGAGAAGGGTGACTGTATTTGAATGTTCCCTCCCCACCTCAAAGGCCTGAGGAGCCTCTCACTCTAGCCAGTTATCCTCTTCTTTCTCCTCACCTTCTTCATTGCCTTCAGCCTTACCCACTCCATCTTCAGCAATTTCTTCTTCATGAGATAGTCTCCTCCTCTAGTACCTTTCTATCATTAGAACTTGCCTTCTTCATTTTCATCTTTTCATTCCATTTCTAGGCATTCAATTTGCCTATTACCTCCATGCCATCCTCTTGCATGGAATTGGGGCTGGAGCTAGACCATAGCTGTTAGGAAACTGGGGTTTAGGGCTGAGATAGAGAGGCCCTGAACAGAGAAGGGAGGCCAGAACCTGGCATGGTAGTTGCTAGGTAACAGGTAGGTGCTAGGTAACATGGTAGTTCTCTGGAACAGGTGGCAGAAGCACATTCCAAGCAAGGCAGGTTTGGATCCAGACCAGACACCTGCAGAGCTGCAGCCATCTAGAGGGTGGACAGAAGGGAAGTAGGGCAGGTGCTGGTGAGCTCAGTTTGCAATCACTTGATCCTGGGCTTGCTGCTCTTGTACCAGCCAAATCCATGTCATAGCTCTTATCATTACAGTTTTGCATGATGTATCCTTTTCCATTTTACCTTCAACCTATATTTATATTTAATATAAATCTTTTGTAAACAAGGTAAAGTTGGAATTTGCTTTTATATCTAACATTATTAGTTTTGCATCGAAAACAAAAAGGTCATTCCATGTATATACAATTCTTTACTTATTTTGTATGTATACCATCTGTTTTCAGTCCTTTGCTTATAATTTCTTTCTTCCTTTTGTTTGTACAATTTTATGATTCCATTTTATGTCTTTGTTTGCCTTTAAAATTTGGGGGGGTATTTATTTTTATTGTATGAGTATATTGTTTGCATGTATGTAGGTGTACCACACGCATGCAATACTTACAGAGACCAAAAGAGGGCATCAGATCCTCTTAAGGATGATTGTTAACTGCTAGGAACTGGGTGCTGGGAACTGAATCTGGGTCCTCTGCCAGAGCAGCAAGTGTTTGTAAACACTGAGTCATCTCTCCGGCCCTTTCAGTTGCCTTGTCATCTATTATATTTATCAGGATATTTTCCAACAGAAAATGCCCAAGACAGTCATTTCTTATCACAATATACCTCAAATTAACATTAAAATACTCCACATCAAATATAAAATAGTTTTAAGTATTTGATCTTCATCCACTTTGCTGTGGAACAGGAGATCAACACAAAACAAAGGAGATACATTTGAGAATTCATATGGTAGAGAACCTCTGTGAATACAGTCAAATTGAAAATTAGTAAGAAATATTTTTATATATATAGTATAGAGTATATTCCAAACTAGATAGAAATATAATGAAACTAACTAATTTAAAAAGGCCTTCATACACATGGCAAACCTAAATGCACTAGAGAACTCACACTGGAGAAAAAAAATGGAAAATCAGTGAATGTGAGAATTTATTTATTGATTATTTAGTTAGGACACATATGACATCACATACTGAACACTCTGTCAATGTGAGGTGTGTATGGAACCTGTCAAATGTTCCTTGTTACTTAGGACTCATGTGAAGTACACATTGAAGACAAATACTATGAAGATATGAAATGTGGGAAAGCCTGAATTATTCATACATTGCTGTACATGTAACAACTACAGTGAAGAAAAGCTACATGAATATAGGAATGATAAAAAGACCATTTTCTTTGATGTCCAGGAAAGCTTTATGAATGTAAAAATTGTGGGGAAAATCTCCATTTGTTCCATATCCTTTGGGGACAGATGTGAGAACTCATATTGAATTTATAAACTACCCTAATATAAAACAAATGTAAAAAAGTTTTTATTTATTACATTCCTAGTGTACATGTAAGAGCTGTCATTGAAGAGAAGACTTATGAATATGAATGTTTGAAAATTTTTCATTAACCCATAAAGTTCATCATACAAGTGAGAAAATAGAAGAGCTCTACACTTTTAAGAAATGTAGGTTCTGGTCTTCCTTTCATAACTATGTGAGTACAAACAATGAAGAGAGTCACTACAGTTGTGAACAATGTGGCAAATCCTCCTTCAACTATTCTTCACGTTTTTCTATAGTATTCACTGTATACTATATCATGCATTTTACTATATATGTTGGAGAGAAACACTTTATTATAGTGAATTTTAAATGCCACCTCAGCTGGATTAAGGGGTATAGAGAGAAAACATTTCTGGGTATGTCTGCATGTTTCTGAAAGAAATGAGAATTTGACTCATCAGAAACAAGGTTGACCCTCATCCAATGCAGCAGTCTTCTGCAACTGTAACACCAACTTTACCCTATTACTGAGTAACAGAACTCTCACTTTTGGACTCCAGGTCTTGCACCCACCACTCTCCTGATTCACAGGCCTTAAGATTTGAATTGTGCTTCCCTACCACTACTAGCTGGTTCGCCAGCTTGCATGTGGCATATTGTGGGACTTCTCAGTGTGATTTAAATGATTCTTCTTTCTCCCTCTTGTTGTTCCTCTCTCTTTCTAAATGTGACTTTGAAGAGACCTGAAAAATACTAAACTCAGCTGCTTCTCATCTTTCATGAAACATATGAGAACTCACACTAGAGAGATATCATAATAATAAGGCAATATGATAGATAAGTAATTCTTTCAAAGCTATGTGAAAATTCATATAGAGAGAAATCATTCAAATGTAATAAGTGTGATAAAATACAATTCATCTTTGGTATAGGAGTACATGCCCCAAAGAGAATTCATATAAATAGGAAAATGTAAGTAAGCCATCAAATATTTCTCATCTTTTAGTCAGAAAGTAAATACCCATAGTAAAAATATAACTATCAAGAATGGAATATCCTTTAGCTTTCCCTCATACTTGCAAAGACATGTGAAAGTCACACTATAAATAAATCCAATAAATATAATCAATGTGGGAAAACCCTCAGGTGCCTTTTTTCTTTTATGATAGTATAAGGAAATTGAATTTGGAAGAGAAATCTTTATAACTACACGTACTTGGAAAAGAAGAAGTTCAGGAGATTCTTCCATATTTCTAACACATAGGTTATGAAACTGATATGAAGATCTAGCAATTACTAAAGATATACATACCAATATGCTGTAAGAGATTGGGAATGAGACACTTATGTAGACTTGTCAGGGATTTCTTTCAGTTTACTTTGTGACTACATTGCTCATGTACTTTAATATTAGGCCTTGCTTTCAGTATATTTATATCCCCCCTATAGTAAATAATGACTCCTTAATGTTTCTAAGGAAGATATGTTGGCTGTCATACTGTTTCATAAACTGATTTAACTTGAATATTCATTCCCAACCATATTTCTCTATTCATGCTGGTATATATTAGCCATACAAGTTGGCTAATTTGAGTTTCTAATTCTATTTATTCAAAGATTAAAATTAGTAAGAAAGTACATCCTCTTTTTCCTCCATCTGTTTCATGTGCTAAAACTATTGCATAGGTCAATATTTCTGACACCTATTCTACATTTCCGTATTCTATAGGTCAGTCTTAGTGTGGTGCTATGCCATGACAACAGTGGATAGTTATCATATCACCAGTAAGTAATTCAAGTACAGATTACCATCCTGAAGATTTGCTTTATAAGGTTATCATATTTACTGTTTTCTCCCAAAAGTGGATCCTGATCAAGGATGTAGTAGGTGCCAATATTTTAATAGTTTTCTCAGGAGGCATAAGTAAGGAAGTAACAAATTGATAAATGGAAAGGAAAGAAGTCAATAAATTTCAATTTTTTTTCATTTTATGTGTGTGAGTGTATTGCCTGCATGCATGCAAGTGCACCCATGTCATGCAATGCCCAAGGTTAGAGAGGGTGTTGGATCTCCTGGAACTCGAGTTATGAACGGTTGTTAACTGCCATGTGGGTGCTGGGAATTGAACCTGGGTCCTCTGAAAGAATAGCCAATGCTCTTAACCACTGAGCAATCTCTCCAGCCCCTATATTATTATTTTAATAAACAGTATATTATGAATACTTGGGCCTCTATCTTGCTTAGGAATCCTTAAATGGATTAATAGGAACATGTTTCACCATTTTCCCACCAAGTAATTGAGAAATTAGTTCATTGATAACCAATTCCCGTTCTTTACTGAGAGTTAACCTTGTGTAGAGGCATTAAGTCCCCCAAATTTACAGTTTACTTTGTGCTTGGGCAGAGAAAGCTCCTGTGAATTTAGAAAAAAAAAACTTCCTCAGAAAAACAAAAAGGCAAAAATGCTTAAAGAAGGTAAACCCTAGGAAGTCCAAGGGGGCATGGAAGAGGCACCAATAGCATCGTATTGCTGCAGTTACCTGTGTTTCTTGGCAAGTAAGGTTGTAACAATATATATTGATAAGCACCTATGAATAAATTTTGAAACTTAATGCCAGAAGGACCAAGAGCCAGATAGAGTCTTTCAATATCAAGGCACAACCCTGAGTTTCGAGAGGTGGTATCAATAGCAAAAGTGGCCCAGCAACTCATAGATAACAGCTATGAAAATATGTCGTTCAAAATCAATAGCTTCTGAGTTTCACTTATCCAATCATTCTAGTGATGTTGTAAATATCTAATTACATATGTTAATTAATGTTCTGCTTCAGCTATCTTGAGTTCCTTCTGTTATGTACTCCAGGTCCAGAAAAAATTTTTTTGGGTCTTTTTGAAACAGGGTCTCCTTGTAGTCCCAGCTGGCCTGGAACTCGCTATGTACAGAAAAATATTTTTTGGCAATTTTTAAAATTTATTTTTCTATTTTTTATGTGCATGCATGTATTGCCTGAATTTAGGTAAGTACACCTGTGTTGTGCAATGCCCACTGAGGTCAGAATAAGCTATCAATCCCCTGGGACTGGAGTTACAAACAGTTATTAGCTGCCATGTGGGTGCTGGGATTTGAACCCAGATCTTCTGCAAGAACAGCCAGTATTCTTAACCACTGAGCCATCTCTCCAGCCCCCAGAAAAATATTTTTAACCAGAAGAGGCTGCAATCAACAGATATTCAAAAAGGAAATTTAGGCTATACTAAATGATCTAGCAGGTTTGAAGGCAATGATCAGCTCATATCCTTAAGAAACTAAAACATTGTTAGTCCCTAGAAATCAAAAGCAAAATTTTTACTCTGATTTTCACCTAGAATGAATCACTTATTGAAAGTCAGTCTCTAGCAAGCAAAGTGGCTGGGTGGTCAACCATTTTGATGAGAATGAGGAAGATCTGTATGGAAGGTGACTGCACTGGGAAGTTTAAAGAAAAAACATACCTAAGGCTTTTAAGTTCCTAAATCAGTACATGCTCTGAACACCACTTATTTTTAAGATTTCTCTAAGAAAACCTATCTCTCTTTCATCCTAGATCCAACTGCACAGCTGGCATAAATAAAAATTGAAAACAAAATCAAATTCTTTAGGCTGATAAATAATTGTAAATGTTGAGTTTATAATTAATGTGTTTTTATTAAGATATTCTATTGAGAAAAGTATCTTTGGAATTGGAAAGAGACTAGCTAGGCCTATTCAAATCAAATACTATTGTGATTTTCTACATTAATTAGTCTTTTTCTAGCAGAAGCAAACTCATGTTCTTAATGGAGACAATTGCATTATGGAGACAATTGCATTGTGGAAGGATGCTAATTTTTATATGCACTCCACCTACTATCTCTCTTGGCCTCTAAACTTATAGAATCATATACTAGCTTATTCAAGGGTGACAAATACCAAGCCTATCATAATTTAGTAAAAATAAATATTATAAGAATTGTAAAAATTTACTGATCACATCACTACAGCTGTAGGAATAAAAGATACAAATGTCCAATAAATACATAAAAGAAATGCTCAGTAGCTTTAGTCATCACAGAAATACAAATGAAAAGATACATTGAAATGCTATATAACCCCAATTACAATTACTATCATCAAGTAAACAAAAACAACAAATCTGATCAAAGATGTGGGAATAAAGTAACCTTTGTCTAGTATTGGTGGGACTGTTAGAACAGCCACAATGGAAAGCAATATGGAGGTTCATCAAAAAACTTAAAAAAATACAACTGCCATACAATCCAGATATACCATTCCTAGCCCAATTCACCAGTAACACATTTGGTGGCCTGTATGGAGATCATTAAAGGAGCTCCTCTGAGGACAAAACAGGTGACCATATTTTTTAAAAACTCAGGTAAGCTCCTTCTGGTGCTGAAACCCCACAGTAGTTACATTCTGGCTGAGATTTCTTTGGGGGGATTGGGCCTCCTGTCTTTATCTTTCTATCTTTTCTAGCCCTATAATTTCCTTGCTTCACTACTCTGATTCCCCCAGAAGAGGAAGTATTTCTCTTTTCCCTCCTCTCCTATGATCAATGGAGCGAATGTATAATTCCTTTCTTTCTTAGGTTCTTTTTCCATGTCTGTGGCCATGAAGTGTAACATAAATTAAGTTTAACTGCCTCTCTCATCTCTCTAGGCACCAGGACTTTCTTCTCTCCCTCACCATAGTCATATCTCTGAGGCAGAAACTTTGACTGAAATTAAAGGAAAGGAAATAAACCAAGCATCCAGAGTTTGCTCCATGTTGGCACTAGAAGTCTTGGATGCAGAGGCTCCAAACTAATACACAGTCACTGACACTGTCTTGGACCTTGTGTTCTGTGTCTGCCACAGGATGCACGAGTCCCCAGTACATTTCTGATTGGTCAGAGACAGCACACAGACTGCTGAAACTTTAAATTCAAGATTTTTTTGGCAACTTCATTTCTGAATGACTTGATTTATTGTTCTGCTAACACAAAATGGGACACAGAAGCTACAGTCTTGGCCCACATGGACTCATGGGTCAGCATCCCTGCCATGGTATGGTTTCTTCTCAGTTGCCCTGTATGTTCACAGACCCTCTTAGTACATTTTCCCATCACTTCTTGTTTTTCTATGGGCTCCTGCCCCATCAGCAGCCTGTAAAAACAAGGACCTTGGAGACAAGGGCAATCCAAAATTAGATCTAGGTGATATCTTTTGGTGTACCTACCTGGCTACAATCAACTTTTCTTCATCATCATTGTGGTAAAGCAGGGGTTCACCTCCCTTGAGTTGAGGCCTTGGAATTCCTTGCTTCTTTCCTGTCCTTTTTCTATTTTGGGACCTCAAGGGTCATGCCACTCACTCTAACTCCATGTGTATTTCTTGCTCCTGCTACTTCCATTGCTAATTTAATACAGGAGCCTTCTATCAAAAAGAGGATAGCTATGCTCATGTAATGCTTTCTGGGTGTCCTTAAAGTTTGATACCCACCAATCAAGCCACTTTTGAGTCTTGGCCCTTGCCAGTCAGGAAAATCCATCCTCACCAACCAAAATACCTCTGGAATTGGGGAAGCATGCTACCTCAATTCCCAAGAGGCTTTTGGACTTTTGTTCTCACCAATCAAAGTAACCCTGGAGTTGAGGAGGGCATATATGTGGGTCTTGACCCCCACCAAATAATGTCACTCCCAACTCCCAGTCTCCTGATCATACCTTACATTTGAGTCCTACTGATTCACTTCTCAGATGCATCCTCTATAACTAGGGTGAATTAGATCCCTAAGACTTAACCTCTTAAATAGAGGTTATCATGATCTTATACAATGTCGTCAGGCAGTTTAGCTGTTAGAGAGAATGACAAATAACTGGCAATTTGAGCTTTGATTTTATCCTCCAGCTAGATCTGGTCCATTGAAAGTAAAAACTGACTAGATATGCCCTATATCCAAGCCTTTTCTTCAAGACTGGCATAACTGGCCTTCTAAGGGTTCAACAATCATACTTGAAGGTAAAATCCAACAAGGATATACGGGCTAAGAGAACAGCCCACATTTTGACTCCTGCCTCCATGTCAGCAAAGCTTCAGAGAATGAAAATCTCTGAAAGAGTCCTAAAACTGGCAGGTCCTTTGTCATCTTTATAAAAGAGCTTGTGAAAGCCCTAGATGTTTTATTCTAACCAGTATATGTTTGTAAGTTGAAGATCAATACAGAGGGAAATGTCCTCAGTGTGTCTAAGGGAAGTCCCTTAGTCAGCAAACTCTGGTCCATCCCAACAAATGGCACAACTCGTAAAGACTAAGGGAGCCAAGAGACTCCTCTAAAGTCCCTAAAAGTAACCCCTAAAGAGTCCCAAATGAACTCTAATAAAAAGAACAATGGTTAATTTTTGGCTACCTACTTGGCCTTAAACACTCAACAGGAAAATATAGCCAATGAGTGAAATAATAGATAATAATATAAAATAAACAGAATGATACTAGACTTTTAAAAGGGAAAAGTAATAATTCAGGACTTACAGGATTCCCCTTTAGACACCAAGTATATATTACTGACTGTGGTGGTTTAAATGAGAATGTCCCCCATAGGCTCCAAGTATTTGGACACTTGGTCCCCAGTTTGTGGTGCTGTTTGAGGAGAGTCATGGAACCTTTAGGAGGTGTGTCCATGCTGGAGGAAGCATGCCACTGAGGGCAGGTTTTGAGAATTCTTAAGTCTTTGCTTCCTTGCCTGCTTGAAGATGTGATCACTTGGCTTTCTGCTCCAGCCCCCTCCTGCCACCATGCCTCCTCTGCCATTATGGACTCTAGCCCTCTGGAATCATAAGCCAAAAAATTCTTCCTTCTATAAGTTGCTTTCATCAGTGTTATGTCATAACAACAGAAAAGTAACTGATACACTGACATACCAGATAGGACAATCACTGCCACCCAAGCTAAAATCAGATTAAAGGACTTGTGATTTTCCTCACTGTAAAACGTGCTGTTTATGCTGGACATGGTGGTGCATGCCTTTAATCCCAGCACTTGGGAGACAGAGGCAGGTGGATCTCTGTGTGTTCGAGGCCAGCCTGGTCTACATAGCAAGTTCCAGGTCAGCTGGGGTTACAGGGAGACCCTGTCTCAAAAAGACCAAAAAATGCTGTTTATATTCCTGATAATTCTACTTAATGTCTTATCTACTTTATAAGATACATGTAATAAGATTCCAGCCATGTCAGATACTATTTTTTTGGCCAACACTTTAGAAAATGGATTTCTGAATCTTCATGAAAGAAATGGGTTGTTATAATCTTAGTAGCGATACTTTTGATCTTTGAACTTATGTGCTTAACTGCTTTCTTAACTTTATTTCTTCTCTCTTTCAGTGGATCCACCCTCAAATGATTCTGCTGCAATCTAACTCCATCTATCTGGGTCCTGCTGATCATCCTGAAAGTCAGCAAGAGCAGAGACCCTAAACTCTTCTATGGCACATTTGAAACATAAATGGTCAAATCGACTTGGAACTTATCTCCTAAATGATTTTAGGGTCTCAACTCTTGAGGGGTGGATGTCAGGTAGCTAGACAGGTGTGAAGGTCACTGAGGATGGGCCCCTCCTTCATAATCAGCTTTGGACCCCACTTCCTATTTCCTTGGTAATGCATAAGAAAGTATCACAATTGCCTTTCCTTAATATTTAAAATATTTTATGAAAGGAAAACAGTAGCAGAGTTTTGTTTATTAAGAGAAAGCCTCCTCCTGGTCAAAAGAATAAAATCTGAATTTGGCCCCTAGCAGAGAGAGGACATTTTAAACTACCCCCAAAGATTCTAACATTCCACACTGTTGTTCTATTCTTTAACTGGGCTCGCCAGTCATCTGGTCAGGAGACTACCCCTCAGCAAAGTTGATACACCTGAACATGTTAAGGAGATTGGAGGAATAATTTTTCTCTTAATGAGATAATGTACTTAAACCTCCTAGAAGCCTCACCCTTGATGCAGTTGCTTGCAGACCTTCATTGCCAAGCTTACCTGCTTTTCTGAGATCTAACTCAGAAGGCTTAACTTTTCCTTATTTACATTTCTCTATCTTCTTTAAATACCAGCCAAAATCCTAAGCATGCTTGCCCTGACACCCAGAGCCTTCTCTGAACACTCTCCAAGAGAGTTGCTCACAGACATCCTTTACTAAATCTGCCTGCTTCCATGGACCCCAAGTCAAAAGGCATGACTATATTTCTTCCTCTTCTCCATCTCCCTCCTCCAAGCAGATGCCAAGATTTACAGCCTGCCTGTCTTATTTGTTTTTTTCTCAAAATCTAATAAATGTGCTTGAACTTCAAATAAAGGAGGCCTGGGGTGATATCTCAATAGGTAGAGGGCTTGCCTTGCAAGCACAAGGACCTGAGTTTGATCACCCAGAACCTTTGTGGAAAAAAAAGCTGAGTGTGATGGTGTGAGACTGTAATCCCAGCACTGAGGAGTCTGAGAGACAGGTGGATTTCTGTGGTTTGCTGACTAGCCAACCTAGCCTATTGGTGAGTTTTACCCCAATGAAAGACCCAGCCTCAAGAAAAAAAGATGGATAGTACTTGAGGAATGATAGGTGAAGTTGTCATCTAGCCTTCATATGCATGTGAAGACATGGACTCATGGGTCTGGACAGATGTCCACCTGCACACACACAAAAATGTGATTTGTTTTGTGTGTGTGTGTGTGCATACATGTACACATGTGCATGTGAAGGAATATTATTTAGTCATAAAAATGGTATGCTAGCTGGGCGTGGTGGTACACACCTTTAATCCCAGCACTTGGGAGGCAGAGGCAGGCGGATCTCTGTGAGTTCGAGGCCAGCCTGGTCTACATAGTGAGTTCCAGGACAGCTGGGGCTACAGGGAGACCCTGTCTCAAAAAGACAAAAAAAATGGTATGCTGTTTGTAGGAAAGTGGTTGAAAGTGGAAATCTTCATGTGAAGTGATATAAGCCAGATTCAGAAATCTAAATACTATTGTATATCTTCTTCCAAATGTGGAATTGAAAAACAATGTTAAAGTAGAAGCAGGAAGAGAATAGGAAGGGGGCTGACATGAAATCACTTCATCTGTGATTGCCTGCACAAGATCAAGTCTATCAACATTCCAGCATGGATGGGGGAGAGGTGCATGAGGCCCTACTTCTAGCTGAGGAGCTATTGGAAGTTAATAACTGGTGGAGGAGTGCCAATCTTTCTTCAGGAGTATAGCCACTGCTAAGTTGTCCACAATCCAGTAAATAATGCCACACACATGCACACACAAGCAAACCTAACTAAACTCATTGGGTTATATTTTTAAAAGACATAAAAGAGGGGGATTTGTTGGGAAGAAAAATCATTCCAGAGAGAGAAGGAAGGTAAGAAAAGAGCATAGGATGAAAACAATCAAAACACTATAAAAGTGTTACTATGTCAATGAATAAATAAAAATAATTTTTAAAAGATACAAATATTAAAATTTTTGGGTACACTAAATGACAACAGAACCCAGCTGGTTAGTGTACTGTGCTGGATAGCTTTAGTGTCAACTTGACACACCTGGGTTGAGGGAGCCTCAATCAGGGAATTGCCTCTATTGGACTGGCCTGTGGCCATGTCTGAGGGGCATCTTCTTGATGAGTGATGTGGGAGGGCCCAGCCCACTGTGGGT
>NW_008340429.1:987855-988449 GCF_000622305.1 Nannospalax galili
TAAGAGTCTCCTACATGGTCCTGGTGTTGAAAGTGTGAAGGGGTCACAGAGAGCATCTGAGGCTTGGCACCCTGAGAGGCCAGTAAAGATCATAGGTGAAAGTGCAGCTTCAGTTGCAGTGAAGACCCCAGGATTGAAGGGGTCATGGAGAAAATATGAGGTGTCATGCCCTGAGAGGCAAGAAGAGGCCATTGGTGAAGGTGCAGCCTCAGTTTCCGTGGAGACCCCAGGTTTTTGGAGATGCCGGGACCATGGGATGACCACCAAGGACTGCAGTAAGTGTGGAATGGAGCTGGCCTGGGTCTGCGAGACGAGCTGTGTGTGCTGTGGATGGCAGAGTCAGAGAAGTGGAGCTTCCAGAACCCTATGGAGCCCAGAAGATCATGAGTGAATCCCAGGTGTCCAGCCTTAAACTACTTTGCTGGACTTTGGTTTTGCTTAGGTGTGCCCGATTCTTCCCTTTGAAATAAGACAGTACTTGTTTTGGATTTTACAGAAGCCTACCCACAGTTGAGAATTTTAAAAGAGACTATAGACTCTTAAGTGTTTGGATTTTTTTAAGGACTGTGGGGTTTTTAAGGTTGTACTGTCTTA
>NW_008340429.1:988699-1006052 GCF_000622305.1 Nannospalax galili
GAGTGATGTGCCCACTGTGGGTTGTGCCACCCCTGGGCAGGTGGGCCTGTGTTACATAAGAAAGCAGGCTGAGCAGGGGCCAAGGGAGCAAGCCTGTAAGCAGCGTTCCTCCATGGCCTGTGCTCCAGCTCCTGCCTCCAGGTTCCTGCCCTGAGTTCCTACCTTGGGCTCCCTGATGAACTGCATGCGACCTGGGAGTTGTAAGACAAATAAACCCTTTCTTCCCCAAGTTGGTACTGGTCAGAGTGTTTTGTCACAGCAATAGAGAACAAACTAAGACATGTACCATGCCAGAAAATAAAGTGTAAGACTTTAGATCAGGATGGATTTAAATGAATACATCTGTCAGAGGTTCTGAATTCAGAGTTAATGCTTCAATGCCATTGGCTCAGATGATTTAAATCTGGATTCAGTGGTCAACAAAATTAAATGAGGTTGAGGTGTTATTAATTCCTTAGAATAATCTAGAAAGAGTACCAAAGACTCCCAGAGATGTCTTCATTTTTATTTTTGTCTCGACACCACAAATTTTAGAAGAGCTCTTGCTCATTTTGACAGCTAGAAAAGATTATTGTTGTCTCACTGTCCAATAGGGTATCGTATTTCCCCATCACACGGAGACATGCTGACTGCATTTCTTCAAATAATATACACCCTAGGTGCCCTGGTAAGTCTCACACATACCAGAGGAGGGAAAACTCCACAAAAATGTAAGGAACTACACCTGGGAGTATAATTCAGTAATACAGTGCTTTCCCAGCATGTGTTAGGTTCAAGTTTGATCCCATAACTTCAAAACAATAAATAAGATGGTATAGCCAGTAAAAACACCTGCTGTGATGCCTGGAATCCCTGAAATTCACATGGTAGAGGGAAAGAAATTACTTCTACAAGTTGTCCTCTGATCTCCACATGTGTGTCATGGTGTATGCATGCATGCACACAAGCACACACATGCACACTAAATAAAGGTAATAAAAATTGAAATAATGAAAATAACATTTAAGGAGCTGCCCTCATAGTGAATTTGGGGAGAGTCAGAAGCTAGGCCTTCTAAAGATATCTCCAAGAAAATGAAAATATTACTGTTATCCTCTACTACTAAGAGAAACAAGAACTTGTCAAGCCTCTTTTGATATTGGGGATAACATATGCTATCTCTTTTGGCATCCTTCTCTGACTGTCTTGGTGAGAAACTGTTAGGCCTGACAGCTTTAAATTGAACCAAGAAACAGCTCTGCAGCTCCTCCAGAATGCATTAAGAATACCACTGCTACTTGGAACTTATGACTGGGCAGATAACATTATTATAATTAAATTCTGGAATAGTGTAATGCTATATGAAACTGGACATATTCCTTAATGCGAGAATGAGTCTGAGCCACTAACTAAAAGTGTAACTCACTCTTAGTTCCCAACAAATAGACTACTCCAATAAGAAATAACTTATTCTCAAAGCTACTCCTTCTAAGTATTAACTACAAAGATACTTTATTATATGTATTAAACACACAGGGGAAAGCAGTAACTTTACAGTGCAGACAAAACCTTGATGAAAGAATCAAATTAACATCACCAGTAATGGAACATATTTATATTACTTGTGTCCTGATATGCTGCACTGAGTATCATTTCTGTATTGTTCTTGCCAAAAATGCACAATCAAAATTTAATCATGGGGCTGGAGATATGGCTCAGTGATTAAGAGCACTGGCTGCTCTCGCAGAGGACCCGGGTTCAGTTCCCAACACCCACATGGCAGCTCATACCCATCCATAATTCCAGTTCCAGGGAATCAGACATCCTCTTCTGGCCTCTGCAGGTTTACATGTATGTGGTTCACTTATATGCATGCAGGCAGGACACTCACGCACAGAGGGTTATAAGCAAAGGAAATAAGAACTTGAGAATTACCTTGGGTTGGAAGAAATTAGAGACATGACAACCAGAAGCAGCATGGGATTCTGGATTGAAGAAACAAACAATGAAATTAGAATTATATATGTGGATTTCTTAACAGTATCAGTCATTTCCTACACCATGGTTATATAAAGTGTTAGCATCTGAGGAAGTTAAATAAAAGATGAGTGGAAACTCTTTGTGTTATTTTATAATGTTTTGTGTCTGAAGTTATTTCACAATAAAAAGTTTAATGCTTTTGATAAACATGTAGAAGCATTTATTCATTCATCTTCAAGGATGACCCTTCTCAGGTGCTGGAATGTTATCAGCAGATATCAGGTACTTGAGAAATGTATATAATCTCTGCATTCAATATTTTATATATGTGTATAGTCTGAAAATTTCCACCACCTGCTGTCTGCAAGCTGGAGAAACAGGGAAGTGGTGTAAATCTTTGAGTTCTAAGTCCCCAACATTAAAAGCTCTAGTCTCTGTCCAAGAGCAGAACATAAATTGTGTGTGTGTGTGTGTGTGTGTGTGTGTGTGTGTGTGTGTATGATGGAGAGAGAGCTAGAGGATGAATTGCTCTTCCTCTCTCTTTTTGTTCTGTGCAAACCTTCATACTTCATCATGCCTACTCACACTGGTAAGCATGAATTCTATTTTCTCAACCTACTGATTAAAATGTTGATTTTTTAAAAAATATTTATTTTTATTTTATGTGTATGAGTATATTGCCTACACGTATGTAAATGCACCCATGTCGTGCAATGCCTGTGGAGGTCAGAAGAGGGCATCAGATCCCCTAGAACTGGAGTTACAATTGTTACCCATGTCAGATATTGAGCTACATTGCTGGACTTTGGTTTTGTTTAGGTATTCCAGGTTATTCTTTTTTGAAAATAAGAAAATATTTAACTTTTTTTTTACAGGAGCCCACAGTTGAGAGCCTTTGGGTTTTTAAAGAGACATTGGCTTTTTAAAGTGTTTGAATTTTTAAAGACTGCAGGACTTTGAAAGCTGTACTGCATTTTATATTGTGATATTAACATAAGATTTTGGTGATAAACAAGAAAGGTTATTGTTTGATGATGATGTGTTTGTGTGTCAAGTTGAAAAAATCATTTGTGCCTGTTAGTTTTTGTAAATGCGACTAAACTAGAGGCCTAGGAAACCTCAATTGAGGAATTTCCCCATCAGATTGACCTAACAAGATATCTATGAGGGATTTTCTTGTTTGCTAATTGATATGTGAGGGCCCAACACACTGTGGGTGTGCCACCTCTGAGCAGGTAGTCCTGTATTTTTTTAAGAAAGCAGACTGAGCAAGCCGGTAAGCAGTGTTCATCCATGGTCTTTGCTTCAGCTCCTGTCTTCAGGTTCCTGCTCTGCTTGAGTTCCTGCCTAACTTCCCTCAAAGAAGAACTATGCCTCGGAAGTTTACGATTAAGTAAACCCTTTCGTCCTCAAGTTGGTTTTTGTCGGTGTTTTATCACAGCAATAAATAACTAATACAGAGATTCAAACTATCATACATCCTTGTAGAATAGAGTTATCAGGGATCCGGTTAAAAAAAATTAATTCCTGTTCAAAGTCTCATGGTGTATCCAAGAGTCTAAGACTTGCATAGTGGTCATTTTCCTGGTCTCCAAAAATATAACTGAAATAGACATTCTTAATAGACACAACACAAGATCATTGGGACCTTGGTCTATGTTAACTGTTATCACAATAGAGAGGGGCAAATGGAAGCCTTTGAAACTTTCTCAACTGGAAAAACAGCAAATTGAAACTGGTGTCATATCCTGGGGACCATAGAAAAAAGTTACCACTTTTATTGATCTATATCTAATGGATACAGTCTTCCTTGCCTCACCCTACAGAAACCAAGAGATTTATTTAGGATGACAATAGACTACTGTAAACTGAACTGAGTTTAAGCCCCAACACAACTCTTGTGGCATATGTAGCGCCTTTGCTAGGTATATGGCACATAGTCATTGATTAGGGAAATAAATTATTTTCATATCCCAATTCATATTCATGTGAAATGAACCTTAGTACGCAATTACAATTTTACCTATGGTCTCTCCTTTGTCATTTATGGCCCCAAAAGATCTGAATATTTTATATTGATCCAATTATCAGTGCTAACTGGTCTAGATAAAAAGTAGTCAACATTTTGGAGGCCTTGGTAGGACACATGAACTTGAGATTGGGAGGTAAGTGTATTAACATTCAGGGCCATGCCATTTCTGACTTTGATCAGAAATCCTAAAATTTTAGGATTCTGGTGATCAGAAATATCATCCAACACCAGGCATGTTGGCACACACCTTTCATCCCAGCACTCAGGAGGTACAGGCAGATGATCTCTGTAAGATGGAGGCCAGCCTGGTCTACATAGTGAGTTCCAGGTGGGCTAGGGCTACAGGAGACCCTGTTTGAAAAAGGTATCATTCAAAGTAAAATATAAATGTTACTGAATTTTTCATCTTCTAACACAAAAATGGAAGCACAATACCTGGCAGGATCACTCCACACCTGAAAATAATGTTTGGACTTGTATAATGTGTGACATAAAAGGTCACTTTTGAAAGGGTCCCACAAAGTACAGGGCTCTGTTACAGGTCCAGGCTGCAGTGCGAGGGTCCTTTTCCATTGAAATTGTCTGTATTGGTGCTGAAAGTTGCAAAAACGTGCTATGTTAAACTCATGGCAACTCATAGAGGAAGATGTAGAATTCAGGTCCTGATGTACTCAACCAACACCATCCCAAAGACAGAAAGAAAACCTAGTGTTCTATTAGGCCTGGCAGAGACAAAAAGTCTGATTAAGAGGTACCAATATAACTATGAAAGTAGAACTGCCTACCATGGTCAGGGTTTAGTCAGAACTGTCAAGCCATAATGTTACCTGGATCAAGAAACATCCGATGTATGTATATATGGGATTGAGTATCAGAGGAATCAAAGGACACAATATCTAAGACAAGGTATTGTAGACATTCTTGTCATTCATTGCTGTTCCACTGGCACCCCTCCCCCAATCTCACATGTGGGGAAACCTTTGCAACCAACTGACAGGAAGAGTTTAGATTACAAGTGGGTTAGCTTGGTATAGGAATTCAAGCTGAAAATTGACATCAGCTGCAACAGCCTCCTTACCTGGAAATTCAGTGATAAGGGAAAATCCCCCATTGAAGCTGGGTTGAGATTGATATGGCAAACTTGGTTATTTTAGTAACATGATACATGGTATCGATATAAGTAGATGACTGGAAGATGGTCAGAATCCCACCTTAGAAAGAAGCTGATCAACATGAGCATTCGAAATGTGAATGTAAACCATCTAAGTTTCCCCCAGGAAGACCCATCATAATCATGAAAGATCTGTTCTCTGAATATATATGAAGAGGATAAGTGTCAGGAAGGGTGGACATGGAGATGCACCATTCAGATTTCCCTCCAATGCCAGAGCTGTTTCTGGGCGTGCTGCTAAATTAACAGACACTAGAAGGTATGCATGAAGCACTAAACAATGAAGTAGACAAAATGACTTATTTAGTTGAAGTCAGACAGCCACAATCATGAACCAGATTTCTACTGGTTTGATGAATTAATGAACAAGGAGCACAGTACCAATGATGGAAGCTATGCATATGCCTCACTTACCAAGGCTGATTGATACAGATGCTTCTTGTGTCATAAAGGGGATTAATCACCCTTATAGGATCTTTCATTTCACTCCAACTTAATTAGGCAAATCACACCCTAGGAGAGGCATGTGAATTAAAGGATTTAATACACTCACAGGTTCTACAGAGGGAGGCACGGCATGGCATGCAGGAGCCACCCATGAGGAGTGCTGAGGATGCATATTCACGAACCAGTGGAGGATCAAGAAGGTAGGAACCTTTGTGCAATGTCTCCACTAGCTGTCAGGGTGAAACATACAAGCAACTTGCAGGAAGGGATTCCATCAGAGTGTTTGTAATTAGGTCACAGAGGAGGGCAAGAAAGGGACCTTGTGGCAGGGAACAGCTTTATGCTAAGCACCTGATAATTCAGTTGGTTGCTCATGGCCTGCTTGCAAGGATGTTGAGTCAAAGAATATATGAAATTCTGAAAATTTAAAATACATCTCCACATGAGGAGACATGAATTGTCCCCATTACCTATAATCCCAATGACCCACTTGAAGAATTTGAGATTCTATAACTCTGTGAGCAACAATAAGAAATTCTGACTCCTAAAGGAAGACATTTTTCATAAAGATACACAGCAGAATTTCTGAAATATAGTAGGCAATGCAGTGGCCTTGATCCTTGGGACTTCATGTGACTACAGTCATAGAGAAGAGGATTCACCATTTTTGGTATGGGCAACTGACTTTGATCATCACCAAGAAGTAGGGCTGCCATTACATGGTAGGAAAAAGGAAAAATATAGTACCCAATTGCCCAACATGATGGTTCCTAATACATGCTTGCCAAATTATTTACAAGTAGGTAAATATAACAGTCCCAAAATGAGAAGTGCATGAAAGCCAGGACTCAGGTCTTTCAAAGATGAAGGTCTAGATCACACCACCTGAAAAAACTTTCTGCCAGCAGACTTGCTAAGGGTTATTAAGAAGACATGGAGAACAGGTAACAGAGAAGGGAGATAATAATTATCAGTTGTGACATTGAGACCAGTAAGGATAACAGTTTATCCTAATTCTATTTCATTCATCTAAGTTTCCCCCAGAAAGGAAGGCCCATTAGAATCATGAAGGATCTGTTCCCAGAATATATTATGAAGAGAGGATGGACCTGGAGATGCACCACTCAGATCTCCCTTCAATGCCAGAGCTGTTTCTGGGAGTGCTGCTGAAAGTGCCAGGAGTGCTATCAGCAGGCACCATCCAGCTGTCAACTGTTTGTGGGATCCTCTCAAATCACACTCTCCTTAGGGGAGGCCACATCCAATTGTTAATGGCCATTTTGGCTCTAGCATTCTCACTGTTGTCTCTGCTTAATCCTGCCTCTGTCACCTCCACTCTAAAGATCTAGCTACATTTTTGTTGCTGTGACAACACAGCCTGACAAAAAGCAATTTAAGAGCATAAAGGGCTTAAAGCAATACAGCCACAGTCAAGAGCTGAGAGAGGCTAAATGCTTGGATCCTGGGTTGCTTACTTTCTACTTCTGCTCATCTAGCTTTTCTCACTTTTATATAGTTCAGGGCCCAACCCGTGAAATTGTGCCACCCACATTTAGGTTGGGTCTTCCAACCTCAACAGTCAAGACAATCCCCCCACATGCATGACCAGAAGCCAACGTGGTCTAAACAGCTCCTCTTTAAGACTCTTCCCAAGTGATTCTAGGTTGTGTTAAGTTGACAGTTAAAAATAACCAGTATAGATGTTAATCCTAAATGAACTCCCTGGTAAACACTCTAAATGCTATCTCAGAGTCTGCTTTCCAGAGATATCAGCCCTGTGAGAGCTCATGGTTTAATACTGGGCCATGATAGAGACTGAACATCTGACTATGGGATGCTAAATGAACATTAGATCTGGGCTGCCTATAATGTACTAGATATTATTTGACTTATCAAAAGTTAAGTGTGTACACATATTCCTTCTTCAAATGGCAATAGCAATATAATATATTAGCAAGTCTGAGAACCCTAAGAATGCTTCACGAGTGGGTGGTTTATATCCCTGCAATGCATATGCTGCTGCTGCTGCTGCTGCTACATTACCACCTCTCTCTAGACTATGTGTCATTGGGAGTTTCCTGTGAGTAGCTAATGAAAGAAGGCAAGCTGGAGCCTTATTTAGAAATAGTACCCCATGAAAAATCTGGTACAAACTTAAGAAGTCTAGAGCATTACATCTCACAGAACTAGCACAGAACAGAAGGGATGGAAGTTCCTCTGACAGAAAATAACGACTTATTATTCATGCTTCCTGGAAGGAAAGTTTTCAGAAGTATGGATTTGCATTTGTAATCATTTACTGAGTTTGCCCTAACATAATACCAGAAAATGAGTGATTGAGTTATTTAAATTACAGAAAGTATTGCAAAGATCTGTAGATTAGAAGACTATTGACAACAAAAAGATGTGAGTATGAGACATGGCACTCTCTCTGAACAAGACCCAGAGTCTCTGAGTACACATTGTTCATATGAATGCTCACTAAATGTTCAACATCATACTTGTGATTTTTTTCTTTCTTTCTTTTTTTTTTTTTTTTGAGACACAGGGTCTCCCTGTAGCCCCAAGTTGTCCTGGAACTCTCTATGTAGGCCAGGTTGTCCATGAACTCACAGAGATCTGCCTGCCTCTGCCTCCTGAGTTTGGAATTAAAGGCATGTGCCACCATGCCCGGCCTTTCTTTTTTAAGCAATATGCTAATTTATTTTTCTTAGCCTAGGCTGGCCTCAAAGTTACTATGTAGAAAACAAGGTATATCCTGCAGATTTTAATTTAACATACGCATAATGCTGTTGTGTGTATAGTAATGTTACCATTCACAGTAACATTACTATATACATAGGCATAGTGTTTGTCATTTAATTCATCAAATATCAGACTGCAATTTCTCTTGGGTATCTATCTTAGCAAGGCAAACTATCATGACAAGAGGGAATGATAAAGGCTTGTTCATTTCATGGTGGCCAGGAAAGAGAAGGATGGAAAAGTATCCATATCACTTTCAAGGCCATGCCCCCAGTGATTTAGCGCCATCTCATAAAGATTTCACTACATTCCAATGACGCCATCACCTGGTGACACAGACTTCAATATGTAAAGCTTTGGGGAATACTTAAGGTGTAAACCATAATACCATGAAAAATTTTAAGACCTAATCCTAACAAGTTAGACTCTGTGCCTCTTCTAGGGGATAGCCCGTTGCTATTGTCATCTTGTATTGAGATCTCTGGATTGATAGCAATTTATAACAGTGGACTAACATACTAACATCTTAACTCTACTTTCCTCTTGTTTGCTTCTATATACACTTGATTACTATTGTGGAGCTGGGAATATAGCTCAGTGGCAGAGCACTAAATCCATGAGGCCCTAGGTACAGTTCATAGCATTTAAAATTAATTAATTTTTTTAAATGTAGCCATCTTCAGAAAAAGATTGTGCTTCCCTAGATTTTTTTAACTGGTCACTTGATAAATGATGGGGATTTTTTTAAAGGACACAATCAACTGAAGAGGCACCTACAGAATGGAAGAAAATCTTTATCAGCTATATATCTGACAGAACTCAAAAAACATATCATGAGTCCCTCTGCCATCTCAGCTCTCAGGCCAGCTGGGGTCTCTTGGATCCTTTTCTGTCCCAGACTTGCAGCACTCATCTCCTATGTCTAAGACTCCCTAGTGCCCCTGCTAGTGCCTGGCACCTTTAGGTAACAGAGATGGATCCTTTTCCAACCTGGAGCTGCATGCCCCTCCAGAGTTGGCAGACTGAGTCCCTTCAATCATCTAAGTTCTAAGGCCACCTTAGGTCTCTGTGATCTTTCCCCACTTGAGATTTGGCATCCTGAGCTACTGTTCCTGAGACCTCCCCATTCCTCACCATCTCAACTCTATATGCCCCAGACCTGTGAGCTTCCAGCCAACCTGTTCACCTAGTAGCCCCTATTGCACCCTGCTGATCCGGGACCCTGTGGAGTCAATCCTGGAATCTCAGCTCAAAAGTTGTGCCTATTTCTAGCTGAACTAAGACCACTTCTTTCACCCCATTTGGACATCAATATAAATGGTCCCAAAACTAAGCACCACATACTACTCAGCTAGACCATAACCTGAAAAATTGGGGAAACAACAAACAAAGATACAGTCAACAAAGACAAGATCACTTAACTATACCAAGGAAAACCACCACACAAGTTCAGATGCTTTGGTCTCATTGAAAAAACACAAACACAAATGACCAAGACAATATGTCTACTACAGAAATTAACAACCCCATCATAATGGTGCCTAAGAATGACAACCTAGTGGATACACAAGACAGTGATAGCAAAATAGCAATTATAACTATGTTCAGGGAACTAAAAGAGAATATGAATAAAAAAACTGAATGAAGACTATGAAAACACAAAACCCCCATAGAATGAAATAACTAAAGCAATTCAAAAAAAGAAATTAAAATGCAATAAAGAGACTCTCTGAAGAAAAGCCTAACTGAAATCAGGAACTCAAAGTTTAAAGGAAAGAAACAAAAAGGAAGCAGAGGAAGTGGAACAGAGAGTATCAGATCTTGAAGACAAGCTTGGAGAAATCGATTGTTCAATTAAAGTGTTAAATCTAAAATAACCCAGGAACGGAATACGCAGGACCTCTGAAATGTTGTAAAAAGAACAAACCTATGAATTATAGACATACAAGGAGGAGAAGAAACACAGGTCAAAGGCACAGAAATATTTTTAACAAAATCAGAGTAGAAACTTTCCAAAATCTAGGGAAAGAGATACCTATCAAGGTACAAGAGGCACACAGAACATCAAGTAAACAGGATCGGAAAAGAAATTTCCTTCATATACTAATCAAAACACTAGACATACAGAACAAAGAACTATCAAGTCACATATAAAAGCAGGCTATCAGAATAACAGCTGACTTTTCCATGTAGACTATGAAAAACTGAAGGATTCATATCAATGTCATATGTTATTCCAACAGACAACTATACCCAGCAAAACTATCAGTTGTAATTAAAGGTTTAAGAAAAATATTCCATGATTAAAAAAAATTAAATCATGTCCACAAAAACAGTTCTACAGAGAAAACATTGAAACTTACTCAATGCAAGACCAGATACCCTGAATCTGATAGAAAAGAAAGTAGGGAATATAGCTTAACTTGCAGGCACAGGAAAGGCTTTTGTGACCAGGACACCTATAGTTCCAGCACTAAGTCCAAGATGTGATAAATGAGGCCACATGGAACTAAAAAGCTTCTGTACATTAAAATATACAATCACTTGAACAAATAGGCAACCTACACAATGGGAAAATAATCTTTACCAGCTATACTTCTGATACAGGGTTAGTATTTAGAATATACAAAGAACTCAAGAAAACTAAAGATCAAAAAAAACCAAACAACCCAACCAGAAATTTGGACAAGGAGATGAACAGACAGCCTGAAAGTGCCTGGATCTGGTCTCCACGTGGTGGTGAGCTTTGCCAAATTGCATACTGCCCATCCCCTTACATTGGGACCACCTGAAGTCCATCCCACGACCCTAGGTCTAGGCTTCTCTGGCCTTCAGTAGGGGCCCAGACCTTTGCAGATTGCCTAAGATGGCCTAAATCGGGCTTCCCCTTAGTGAGCTTTCCAAATTGTGCTATGACTTCTTGCTAGCAGGGGTTCAGATCTTAGGAAGAAGGCTGATAGTGCCTGACTGGCACCTGACTTGGACCTCTGTGAGAGCTCCTGAGTAGCTGGACTATCTGTTCCCTCCAGTATAAAATCTGAGAGAACCCAAAGTCTAGAACAAATAGCTTTACATACCCAATAAGAAAACAACCAAGGCATCTCAAAAAAGGGAGGTTTCAGTTTCATACCAAAATCACAAACAAAAGAAATCCACATGCCAAAATTACAATGGAAAAAAATAATATAAAAAAATATATATTCCATCAAACACCACCAGTCCTATAGAAGAGTTCCATAGGGAGAACCCCCTAGAGATAACCCAGGATACAGAATTTAAAAGAAAATCTGGGGGCTGGAGAGATGGCTCAGCTGTTAAGGGCACTGACTGCTCTTACAGAGGACTGGGGCTCAATTCCCAGCACCCACATGGTGGCTATGAACCGTCCTTAACTCCAGTTCCAGGGGAATCCGAAGCCCTCTTCTGACCTCCACAGCATTGCATGACATGGGTGCACTCACATACATTCAGGCAATATACTCATACACATGAAATAAAAATAATAAAATATTTAAAAAAAGAAAATCAGAAACATGATCAAAGAATTCCACAAACTTAAAGAACACAGAAACAAATCAAAGGACTAAAAGAAGATAAGGATAAACTTCAGACTGAATTTACAAAAGAGATAGAAATATTGATGAAAAATCAGGCTGAAATGAAGAAGGAAGTGAAAAACTCAATAACCCAATTTGAAACAACAGGAGAAAGCCTCACTGATAGAATGAATGAAATGGAAAGCAGAATATCAAGGCTGGATGATAAAGTTGAAGAACTGAACTGCTCAAGCAAAGACTATGAAAAATTTAGAAAAACACAGGAATAGAATATGCAGGAAATGTGGGACAATAAAAAAGACTAAATCTATGCATCATAGACATAGAGGAAGGAGAAGAATTTCAGGTTAATGGTATTGACAAGGTCTTAAACAGGATTGTAGAGGAGAATTTCCCAAAATTAAGGAAATACATGCCATTACAAATACAAGAAACACATAGAACACAAAATAGACAGGACCAGAAAGAAATTCCCCATGGCATATCATAGTAAAAACACTAAATGTATAGAACAAAAAGAGAATACTGAAAGCTGAAAAAGGAAAACAACAACTCATATATTAAGGAAAACTCATCAGAATTACAAATGACTTATCAGTGCAAACTCTGAAAGCCAGAAGAGCCTGGACCAAAGTATTCCTAGTTCTAAATGACCATAGATACAAACAGAATAGTTTACCCAGCAAATATGTCTATTATAGTTAAAGGAGAAAGAAAAATCTTCCATAACACAAATACCCTGAAAGAATACATGGCCACAAAACCAGCCTTTCAAAGAATACTTGAAGCAATACAAAGAATGGAGAAAGGAACAACGTACCACAGGGGCAACAGAAAGAAACTAAATGAGCATATGATTGTGGAAATACAAAATTAGACCAAGAATACAAACAGAAATCAAAATGATGGCAACCAATACACATCTTTCAATAGCAACTTTAAATATCAATTGACTGAACTCCCCAGTCAAAATGCACAGGCTAGTTGAATGGATTAAGAAACAAAATCCATTCTTTTCCTGTCTTCAAGAAACCCACCTCACCTTCAAGGACAGGTACTACCTTTAGGTGAAAGGATGGAAAAGAATATTCTAAGCAAATGGCACTAAGGAATAAGCAGGGATTGCAATTCTAATATCTGACAAAATAGACTTCAAACTAAAACTAATCAGAAAAGATAAAGAGGGTCACTTCATTCTGATCAAAGTAACAATTAACCAAGAAGACATTATAATCATGAACATACATGCGCCAAACTCTGGTGCACCCAAATTCATGAAAACAACACTACAGGACTTTAAGACACACGTGAACCCTAACTCAGTAATAGTAGGGGACCTCAATACCCCACTGTCTCAGTTGGAAAGGTAAACTGAACAAAGAATAAACAGAGAGACATCTGAATTAAACAATACCATACATCATGTGGACCTAAAAGGCATCTTCCAAATACTCCACCAAAGCACCAAAGAATACATTTTCTATTCAGCACCTCATGGAACATTCTCTAAAATTGACCACACAGTGGGGCACAAAACAAACCTCACAAATACAAAAAAAAAATGGAATAATTCCATACCCTCGATCAGACCACAATACAATAAACTTTAAAATCAACACCAGAAGAAGTGCTAGTAACTGCATGAAATCATAGAAATTAAACAACATACTTCTGAATGATGATTGGGTTAGAAGAAATTAATAAATAAATAGAAGTATTCATGGAAATAATGAAAAGGATAATACAACACATCAAAACCTCTGGGACACTTTGAAAATAGTCCTAAAAGGGAAGACTATAGCTCTAAGTGCCCAGATTAAAAAAAAATCAGAAAGACCACAAATGACTTAACATTGCAACTCAAGACTCTGGGAAGGAAAGAACAAACAAAAGTCAAACCCAGCAGATGAGAAGAAATAACAAAAATCAGAGCCTATAATAATAAACTAGAAACAAAGAAAATAATACAAAGAATCAATTGATCTCTAAGAGTTGGTTCTTTGAAAAGCTAAACAAGATAGACAGACCCTTAGCCCAGTTAACCAAAAGAAAAAAAGAGCAAATTCAAATAAAAAAATCAGAGATGAAAGGGGAAACATCACAACAGACACCAAAAAGATCCAGAACATTGTAAAGGAATAATTTAAAAATCTATACTCTAGCTGCCCTCACCTCCCTCTGCTTCCCTGGGCCTGCATGACCCACAGGCCTCTCTCTGACCTGCAGGTCTCTCTCCGGGACCAATTCAGATCCTCAGTGCAATCCCCAGGAGACCTTGGGGCCACTTCCCGCCCCCATCTTCCTTTTCATCTCTGGGTGGCACGGCCACCAGCTGCTCTAGACCAGCATCCTTCCTGGGCTGGGTGCCATGCCAGTCCAACCTCCAAATTCCTGAGGCCAAAAACTTTCCTGGGGGATCCAGAACTTAGGAGAAAGACTGAGAGCATTGGATCCTCATCTGAATTAGGCCTCTGTGGGAACTCCTAAAGACAAAAGCAATCTGGCCACTTCAATATAAAATCAAAACACAGAACTGTAAGCATAGAGGAACCAAATTTTTATGCCCCAAAAGTAAACTACAAAAACACATAAAGTTCACAAAAAGAAGCAGACCTAAACTTGAAGGCTTGAGTCTCACACAAGAATCGGAAACTACAAAAGAAATTCACATGTCAAAATCACAGAGAAAAAAAAAACATGAAAAAACAAAATACCATATCCCCACCAAATACCAATAGTCATCTAGAGGAGTACAATGAGAAGGCCCTAGAGATAATGCAGGACATGGAACTCAAAAGAACAATTATAACATGATAAAAGATTTCAGTGAATTTAAAGAGCACACAAAGAAATCAAAGAACTCAAGGAAGATAGGGATAAACTTCTGAATGAACTCAGAAAAGAGTTAGAGATATTAAAGAATACTCAGGCTTAAATGAAGAAGGAAGTGAAACACTCAGTAAGCCCATTAGAAACAATAGGAGAAAGCCTTACCAATAGGATGAATGAAATGGAATACAGAGTATCAAGACTAGAAGATAAAGTGGATGAACTAGACCACGCAAGCAAAGATTATGAAAAATTTGAGAAATCACAAGAATGGAATATGCAGGAATTGTGTGACACCATGAAAAGACCAAACTTGCGAATCATAGGCATACAGGAAGGAGCAGAATCCCAAGACAATGGCATGGACGTAGCATGGACCAGATCTTCAACAAAATCCTAGAAGAAAATTTCCCAAAATTAAAGAAAGACATGCCCATACAAATACAAGAAGCATATAGAAGACCAAACAGACAGGACCAGAACAGAAACTCTCCACGGCACAGCATAAGGAGGTGAAACACTCAGTAAACCAATTAGAAATGACAGGAGAAAGCCTCACCAATAGGATGAATGAAATGGGAAAACAGACTATCAAGACTGGAAGAAAAAGTGGACGAATTAGACCACTCAAGCACAGATTATGAAAAATTTAAGAAAACACAAGAATGGAATATGCAGGAATTGTGTGATACCATAAAAAGACCAAACTTACACATCATAGGCATACAGGGAGGAGAAGAATCTCAGAATAATGGTATGGACCAGATCTTCAACAGGACTGTAGAAGAAAACTTTGCCAAATTGAAGAAAGACATGCCCATACAAATACAAAAAGCATATAAAACACCAAACAGACAGGACCAGAAAAGAAACTCTCCACAGCACATCATAGTGTTTAACACACATAGTGTTTAAAAACACATTTTAATGTTTTTAAAACACTAAATATACAGAACAAAGAGACAATACTGAAAGCTACAAAAGAAACAAGTCATATATAAAGGAAAACCCATCAGAATTATATCTGACTTTTCAGTGCAAGCTATGAAAGCCAGAAGAACCTGGGCCAAAGTATCCCCAGTTCTAAATGAACAGAGATACCAACCCAGATTACTTTACCCAGCCAAAATCTGTATTATAGTCAAAGGGGAAAGAAAAATTTTCCATGACATAAATAGGCTGAAGGAATTCATGTCCACAAAACCAGCTTTTCAGAGAGTTCTGGAAGCAATACAAAGAGCTGAAGAAAGGAATGACTATACCCAAGGGGTTGCGGAAAGAAATTGAATGAAGGTATAACTGTGGAAAAGTAGAGCTATATCAAGAATGTAAATAGAAATAAAAATGACAGGATTCAATACTCATCTTTCATTAATAACTTTAAATATTAATGCACTGAACTCCCCAGTCAAAAGACATAGACTAAGTGAACAGATTAAGACAGAAAACCCATCATTTTGTTGCCTGCAAGAAACTCATCTCACTTTCAAGGACAGGCACTGTCTTCAGGTGAAAGTATAGAAAAACTTGTACCAAGTGAATCATACTAAGAAAAAAAGCACACATTACAATTCTAATATCTGACAGAATAGACTTTAAATGAAAACTGATCAGAAGAGATAAAGAGGGCCACTCATTCTGATTGAAGGAACAATAAATCAAGAAGATATTAAAATCATGGACATACATTCATCTGGTGCACACAACTTCATAAAAACAATACTACAGGACTTTAAGACCCAGATTAACACCAACTCATTAATAGTAGGGGACTTTAATACCTCACTGTCCCCATTAGATAGGTCAACAGGGAAGAGAGTTAACAGGGAGACATCTGAATTAAAAAATACCATATATCAAATGGACTTAACAGACATCTACCGAGTATTCCACCCAAGCACCAAAGGACATACTTTCTACTTAGCACCCCATAGAACCTTGTCCAAAATCCACCATATTCTGGGACACAAAACAAACCTCAATAAATACAAAAAGATCAAAATAATTAAATGCATTCTATCAGACCACAATGCAAAAAAGCTTATAGTCAACACCTGAAGAAGCCGTAATCACCACATGGACACATGGGGATTAAACAACACACTCCTGAATGATGAATGGGACAAAAGAGAAATTAAGAAAGAAATAAAAGTATTCCTGGAACTAAATGAAAAGGACAATACAACAGAACAAAACTTCTGGGACACACTGAAAGCGGTCCTTAGAGGGAAGTTTATAGCTCTAAGTGCCTACATCAAAAAATCGGAAAGAATACAAATAAATGACTTAAAGTTGCAACTCAAGACACTTGAAAAGCAAGAAGAAATAACAAAAATCAGGGCAGAAATTAATGAACTTGAAACAGAGAAAACAATACAAAGAATCAACAAATCCAAGAGCTGGTTCTTTGAAAAGATAAACAAGATTGACAGACCGCTAGCCCAGGTAACCAAAAGAAAGATAGATCACCTCCAAATCAAGAAATTAAGAGATGAAAGGGGAAACATCACAACAGACACCAGAAAGATAGAGAACATCATAAAGGAATACTTTAAAAACCTATATGCTACTAAATTTGAAAACCTAAAAGAAATGGACAGATATCTATAGGCA
>NW_008340429.1:1008183-1025541 GCF_000622305.1 Nannospalax galili
TTTACTCAGCAGTAAAGCAAGAAGAAATAATGAAATTTGCAGGTAAATGGATGGACCTAGAAACTGTTATACTAACTTTAGTAACACGGGCTCAGGAAAAAAAGTAAAAACCACATAGGTTTTCCCTCATATGTAGATCCTAGCACCAAATCCTGATAAATGAGTATGTATCCAGACATAAGTACAGGAACCAGGATAATGATAAGGAACCAGGGAGGTAAAGGAAAAGAAATAATCTGAAAGAGATGAACAGTAGGAAACAGGCCTTAATAAGGGAGATATGGATAAAAATTGGATTAGTTTAAGGGAGGGAGGAGGTGAGGGTATATAAGGAACCTAGGGGATAAAGGGAAAGAAGGAGCTCAAGAGACATAGGACCATAGGAGAAGGGTATTAGTAAGGGAGAAAGGGGGAAAATGGGGGCACCTTAATTGAGGAAACCATGATGGAAAGGTTAGACAATACAAGAGATAAATAATGCCTAGCTGCTTTTAAAAACCAGAGGGAACCATATTAGTTCAACAACCTACTGACAAATTATACATACCAGATCAAGAAATATGTGTCTAAGGAAGGTTTATCTAAGAACAATTGGTCTTTTCCCAAGCTTTATCTACATGGCACATGGTAATTAAAAGTACCAGACTGGTGGAACTAACCTTCTTGGATGTTTAACAGACATACTTTGAGGCCTATACTAATTTGGTCAGAGGCACATAAAGGACACTTTTTTTCTCCTTCTCTTCCTAGGTTGACTAGTTCCAGGGGACTATGAGCATCTCTAAATATGTCCTGTAACTGTGGTGAGTCACCTGTCCTCTTGATCAAGGAGGCCATGGAGACACCACAAGATGGACTTGAACCAGTGTCCAGTGTACAAAGAGGAGGGTCAACACAGAGGAAAGCCAGCCATGGTCAAGCAGGACCTTTGACTTATGTTCAAATAGATGGAACTGGTAAAAGAAAGGAGCCAGGGTTTCTTCCCAAGCCCATGTGACCCCTGAGGAATAGATCCTCAATGGAAAAACACTGGAAGCATTCCCATTAAATTCAGGAAGGAGACAAAATGTCCACTCTCTCCACTTCTTTTTTAATATAGTACCTGAAACTCTTGCTAGAGCAATAAGACAAGAGAAGGAAATTAAAGACACACTAATTGGAAAAGAAGAGGTAAAGTATTCTTTTTTGCAGATGATATAGTATCCATGAGATCCCAAAAATTCCATCAAAAAACACCTAGAACTGATTAGCATGTTCAGTAAAGTGGCAGGTTACAAAATTAATCTATAAAAATCAGTAACCTTTTTATATACCAATAACAAGCCAATCAGAGAAGAATACAAAGAAACCCTCTCATTCACAATAGCCTCAAAAAATTTTTTTAGATAAACCTGACCAAGACATAAAAAAACTCTAAAAAAATTAAATCTTTTTTAAAATTTTTATTTATTATTTTTATTTAATGTGTATGAGTGCATTGCCTGCATGTATGTGAGTGCACCCATGTCCTGCAATGCTGGTGAAGTCAGAAGAGGGCTTCAGATTCCCTTGGAACTGGAGTTAAGGATGGTTCATAGCCACCATGTGGGTACTGGGAATCAAACCTGGGTCCTCTGCAAGACCAGTCAGTGCTCTTAACTGCTGAGCCATCTCTCCAGTCACGAAAATTTTAAATCTTTAAAGAAAGAGATTAAGGAAGACACAAGAAGATTGAAGGAAGGACCTCTCATGCTCATGGATTGGAAGAATTAATATTGTGAAAATGACCATCCTACTGAAGAAATATATGGATTTAATGCAGTCTTAATCAAAATCCCCATGACATACTTAACAGAATTAGAAAAAAAATCCTAAAATTCATATGGAAGCACAAAAAACCCTGGATAGCCAAAACAACCCTGAACACAAAAGAGCAATGATACCAGATTTCAAACTATAGTACAGAGCTATAGAGATAAAAACAACATGGTACTGGCACAGAAATAGACACATAGATCAATAGAACATACCTGAAGACTCAAACATGTGTACACACAATTTCAGCCACCTGATATTTCATAAAAGTGCCAAGAACACACGGTTGAGGAAAGACAGCATCTTCAACGAATAGAGCTGGCAAAACTGGATCTCCACCTGCAGAATAATGAAACTAGACCCTTATTTTTCCCTTGCACAAAAGTCAAATCCAAATGGATCAAAGACCTCAATGTGAAACTTGAAACTGAAACTGTTAGAAGAAAACATTGACAGTAACCTGCAAGACATAGGTGTATGAACAGACTTTCTAAATCAGACATCAGTTGTTCAGGAATTAAGGTCAATAATCAACAAGTGGGACCTCATTAAACTAAAAAGCTTCTGTACACAAAAGAAACAACAAGGAAATGAAGAGAAAACCCACAAAGTGGGAGAAAATCTTCACCAAAGACACATCTGACAGAAGTTTAACATCCAGAATATGTAAAGAACTCAAAAACAAAGAACCAAGAAAACAAATGACCCAATTAAAAGACAGGCTAAAGATCTAAACAGAGTTCTCAAAAGAAATATAGATGTCTAAGAAACATCTTAAAAAGTGTTCAGAAGAGGACTAGCTACCCCATTTCTCTCATCCACCCCCACCCCATCCCCTGCTGGCCTCTCTCACAGGTGAGCTCCAATTCCTTCACTTCAGGAGGACTAGCTACCCCATCTCACTCATCCACCCTACCCTGTTCCCTGCCAGCCACTCTCACAGATGGGCTCCAATTCCTTTACCTCAGGTCTCAGGACTAGTTTCCCAAACCAGATTAACTAAACACCCTACCCTAAATCCCTAAGTCCTCACCCAGGCAGTCCCCTCACCTACAAATTCCCAGCCTCTGGATCAGGCAGACAGACCTGCTCAGTCAGGACTCTGGTAGTTCACATCCAGCTCACTGCCTATCTACCCCATTTCTCTCATCCACCCCACCCCATTCCCTGCTGGCCTATCTCACAGGCAGGCTCCAATTCCTTCACCTCAGGTCCCAGGACTAGCTTCCCAGACCAGAGTAACTAAATATCCTACCAGAGGTCCCTAAGTCCCCCCTCCCAGGTGGTCACCTCACCACCAACTCCCCAGAGGCCCGATCAGGCAGACAGACCTATTCAGTCAGGACTCTGACCAGTCTACCCAGCAAGAACTTGAAATACCCACCAATCTGTCTTCTATGCCTAAAGAAAAAGTAACTAAGTACGTAAGAAGTACATGAAAAGTAACTAAGCTACATAAACAATATTAACAGAATCAAAATTAAACAAAGACAGAGAAGAAGTTCCTGTTGAATACATAACCAAGGATTTTTTTAAAAATATTTATTTAAGGGCTGGAAGATGGTTCAGTGGTTAAGAGCACTGACTGCTCTTGCAGAGGACCTGGGTTTGATTCCAAGCACACACATGGCAGCTACAAATCACCCGTAACTCCAGGTCCAGGAGAATCTGAAGCTCTCTTCTGACCTCCACAGCATTGTATCACATGGATGCACTCACATACATGCAGGCAATACACTCATATACATAAAATAAAAATAATAAAAACTTTAAAAAATCAGGAACTAGACAGGGCTGTCCACTATCTCCACTCCTTTTCAAAATAGTGCTTGAAACTTGCAGGATCAATAAAACAAGAGAAGGAAATTAAAGGGGTACCAATTAATTCTACTAAAAAACTGTTAGAATTGATTAATACTTTCAGTAAAGTGGCAGGATACAAAATCAACTTACAAAAATCAGTAGCATTTCTATATACCAATAACAAACAATCAGAAAAAGCACTCAAGGAAGCCCTCCCATTCTCAATAGCCTCAAAAAATATTTAGGAATAAACCTAACCAAAGACATTAAACATCTGTTCAATGAAAATTTCAGAACTCTAAAGAAAGAGATAGAGGAAGACACTAGGAGATGGAAAGACCTACCATGTTCATGGATTGGTAGAATCAATATTGTGAAAATGACCATCTTACAAAAAGCAATTAATGAAATTCCAATCAAAAAATCTATGACATTCTTCACAGAGCTTGACAAAATCATCCTGAAATTCATGTGGAATCACAAAAGACCTTGGATAGCCAAAATAATCTTGGACAAAAAGGACAATGTTGGGGGGATCACCAAACTACATCTCAGATTATATTACAGAGCTATAGCCATAAAAACAGCTTGGTACCATCATGAAAGTAGACATGTAGATCAATGGAACACAATAGAAGACCCAAACATGAGTACATATAATTTCAGTCACTTGATAGTCAACAAAGGTGCTAAAGAAATGGTCCTGGCAAAACTGGATCTCCACCTACAGAAGAATGAAAGTTGGCCCTTATCTTTCACCCTGCACAAAAGTTAACTCCAAATGGATCAAAGACCTCAATATAAAACCTGAAACTCAGAAACTTTTAGAAGAAAACATAGGCGGCACCCTCCAAGATATAGGCGTAGGAAAGGACTTTATAAATCAGACACCATACATGAAAATAAATAAAGACACTAAGGTCAACAGTCAGTAATTGGGACCTCATTAAATTACAAAGCTTCTGTACAGCAAAAAGAAACAACCAAAGAAGGGAAGAGGAAACCCACTGAGTTGGAGGAAATCTTCATCAGCCACATATCCAACAGAGGATTAATAGCAGGAATATACAAAAGAACTCAAAAAAGAAAGAAAGAAGAAAATAGACGACCCAATAAAAAGATGGGTGATACACCTAAACAGGGAGTTCTCAAATGAAGAGATGAAAATGGCTAAGCACCTTTTTTTAAAAAATAAACTTTTTTTTCTTTTATGTGTATGAGTGTATTGCCTGCATGTAGGTAAGTGCACCCCTGTCGTGCAATGCCCATGGAGGTCAGAAGAGGCTGTCGAATCCCCTGGGACTGGAGTTACAAACGGTTGTTAGCTGCCATGTGAGTGCTGGGATTCGAACCTATGTCTTCTGCAAGAACAACCAGTGTTCTTAACCACTGAGCCATCTCTCCAGCCCCAAGAAGCACCTTTAAAAGTGTTCATCATCCTTAGTAATTAGAGAAATGCAGATTAAAAACAGCTTTAAGATTCCATCTTACCCCAGTCAGATTGCCAAAGATCAAGAGAACTGAAGACTCTAAATGCTGGAGAGGATGTGGAGAAAGAGGAATGCTCATTCGCTGCCAGTGGGAATGCAAACTTGTGAAACTACTATGAAAAGCAGTGTGGAGAACTCAAAAAACTAAAAATAAACCTACTATATGATCCAGTGATACCACTCCTTGCCATATACCCAAAGGACTCATCATAACGTAGAGATGCCTGTACATCCATGTTTATTGCTGCTCTCTTCACAAGAGCTAAGAAATGGAAACAGCCTAAATTCCCATCTCAGTGGAGTTCTACTCAGTAAGAAAACTTGAAATTATGAAATTTTCAGATACATGGATGGAGCTAGAGAGTGAAGTAACAAACACAGAAAAGGAAGTGATGTATGTTCTCCCTCATTTGTGGATTGTAGAACCAATCCCTTATATGTGAGTATATAAATTCTGGTGTAATGCCAAGAGCCAGGTAAAGGCAAAGGATACATGGAGGTAAATGACAAGAAACAATCTGAAAGGAGGATAGTAGGGAACAGATGTTACCTAGGGTGGAGGAGGAAAAGTGGTAGTAATTGGCAGGGAGGAGAAGAGGGATGGACAGGCAAGGGACCATGGTGTGGGGGAGGAAGGGAAGTCAGAAGAGGAAAGATGGCAGGAGTTGGGAGGTATTGGGGGAGGGTGCAGATAATCGGGGCACTGTGACTAGGGAGGGAGGGAAGAGGGAAGCATTGGAGAAAAAAAAGAGTAGAGATCAGTGAATATCAGGAGGCTAGGAAACCTAGAGGGAAAAGTGATGCCCTAGAAACCCTATGAGAAATACACATAGAATTTGTGAACATTAATGCATATGTATACCTGGGAGCTGCTTGGCAGGGAACACAGTGTCAGATAGAAGAGACTTCCCTTAGAGTGGTAAGCATGCCATACAGCACTCATCAAAGCTTCTTTTTCCAACAGATGGAGACTACTGCAGAGCTGCACATCTGGTCAGGCACAGAGAGCATATGTCTGGGAGACTTATGTTAAACCACATTAAGATTTCCTCTTACCCCAGTCATACTGGCTAAGCTCAAGAGAACAAATCATATCAAATGCTGGTGAGGTTGTGAAGAAAGAGGGAACTCTCATTCACTGCTAGTGGGATTGCAAATTCATGCAACCTCTATGGAAAGCAGTGTGGAGAACTCTTAAAAAACTAAAAATGGGGGCTGGAGAGATGGCTCAGTGGTTATGAACACTGACTGTTCTTACAGAAGACCCGGGTTTGAATTCTAGCATCCACATGGCAGCTAACAACTGTCTGTAACTCCAGTCCCAGGGGACCCAACAGCCTCTTCTGACCTCCGCGGGCATTGCACAACACAGGTGCACTTACCTACATGCAGGCAGTACACGCATACACATAAAATAAAAATAATCAATATTAAAAAAAACTAAACTAAAAGACCTGGTTATACCACTCCTTGGCATATACCCAAAGAACTCATCCTATTGCAGAGATACTTGTACAACCATGTTTACTGTTGCCCTTTTCACAATAGCTAAGAGATGGAAGCAACTAAGCACCCCACCCCTCAACTGATGAGTTTTTAACAAAAATATAGTACATTTACACCATATTTGGAGTTCTATAATGGAGTTCTATAATGGAGTTCTACTCAGTGGTTAAAAAAGGGGGCTAGAGAGATGGCTCAGTAGTTAAGAGCACTGACTGCTCTTGCAGAGAACCTGGGTTCGATTCCCAGCACCCACATGGCAGCTACAAACTGCCCTTAACTCCAGTTCCAGGGGAATCGGAAGCCCTCTTCTGACCTCTGCAGCATTGCATGACACAGGTGCACTCACATACATGCAGGCAATGCACTAATACACATAAAACAAAAAAATTAAAAAAGATGAAATAATGACATTTGCAGGTAAATGGATAGAACTAGAAACTGATATCTAAGTGAAGCAATACAGACTCAGAAAGACAAAAGATGAATGTTCTCCCTCGTTTGTGAATCCTAGCACCAAATCTTTTTATGTGAGCATATTTCATGATGTTAGTGCAGGAATCAGGAAAATGTAAAGGAACCAGGGAAGTAAAGGGAAAGAAGTAATGCAAGAAAGAACAGTAGGAGACAGGTGTTACTAAGGGAGAAATATGTAAAATGGGGGTCATTAAATGGGAGGGTAGAAGGAGGGCTATACAAAGAACTATGGGGATAAAGGGGAAGAAGGAGCTCAAGAGAGGTGGGACCATAGCAAGCAGGAATTATCAAGGGAGAAATGGGGAATTTGGGGATACTTTAAATGGGGGAGGGCATGGAGGGAGTGTTAGCCATGGAGAGAAAGAGGAGAGACAATTAATGCCTAGTTAGTATAAATAGCCAGAGGCAATCACATTAGTCAAAAAATCTACTGAAAAATCACACATACAATATCTCTACATGAGTCCGTGTATATAGCTGAAGGTTATGTAACAAGAAACCGCGCCAGACAGGAGAAACCTTCCTTTGATTTTTTGGTCAGGGTAGTCCAAGAGACTCCCAAAATTACACAGGTTATTGCCACACCCCTTGATTGCCACCCAGAACTTGAAGGTAAGACCCTATTCCTGAAGACAGAACATACTTCAGACAGGATTTGGAGCAACAGAGCTGGAACTGATCTGGATGCCCTGAAGGCTAGCTCTAACAGCTTTGGAGAGCATTATGCAAGCTGGTAAGGGAGAACATCTATTGATGGTCCGACCCCAGCTTCAAGGCATAAAAAATCACATCAATGACCAGCACAGCAAATGACGTTGATGCAGAAGTGACACTTTCATCTTTGGGTAATCAACTGCTACCTAATTGGACTTAAAGCCAATTCAAAGGAAGGAAACTCATTTGTGGTACTGTAAAACTAGCCAAGCACCCATGGCTGGAGAAGTCATAGATCTTAGTGAAAACCCCAAGACTGTCACATCCCTAAACAAATGTAACTTCTTACTATGTGCAAAATATGGATATTATATTTACAGACAAGTATTCCAGTCACCATCCATCAAAGAAGTTTCTTTTTCAACAGACACAGATTATTACAGAGTTTCACAACTGATCACACAAAGAGATTGTCTGTGAATTGCCCAAGCCTAAGTGACACATCTATGATGTAATCTCTACACCTAAGGCTAACAGAACATAGAACAGGGACTGAGGAGAACACTAATGCGTCTTTCAATTTTCATCAATGAAGCTCCCTCATGCAACAGAGGGCCAGAGACTCAAAAGGTCACAGATGGTCAAAACTTAGAGAATAAGAGTCTATAGAATACGGGTCCTTAGACAGGACTCCTATATTAAAATCCACCCACCCAGGGCTCAGGAACCATTGTGGAAGAAGGGGAGAAAAGATTGTAAGAGCCAGAGAGAAGGTGCAATGACCATATGGAAATAGAGTCCTATAAGCTCCTAGGACTCTTCTCATATGAACCTACAGCAATGATGTCAGCATGCACAAGACCCATGCAGACAAAAACTCAGCACAGAACTGTGCAAGTTGACAGCGGGCCCCAATCTTAGTTGAATTACTGGCAGCTGATTACTGCTAGGTGAGGAAGAGCTGATATTCTTAAAGGGAGGGACTCTAGATAGGCTGACGAGACCTCAGTGGATAAACTTGCATTGAGGGACATCTGGGGACACTAACTTTACATGATAGGTCTTAACACAAATAACAGAATGTATGAATTCAAGTGTATGTGGGGGCCTACAGTAGGGTGCCAATGGAAAGGTGGTATAAAGATTATTACAGTGTTCTATATGAAATATACAAAAATTCAATAAAAAATAATTTTTTAAAAGGGAAGAGGGGGCTAGAGAGATGGCTCAGCAGTTAAGAGCACTGGCTGCTCTTACTGAAGACTCGGGTTAGATTCACAGCAACCCATATGACAAACAGTTGGTAACTCCAGTTCCAGGAACTCTGGCACCCTCTTCTGACCTCTGTGGGCACTGCCTGACACAAGTGCACCTATCTATATGCAGACAATATACTAATACACATAGAATAAAAATATAAAATATTTTAAAATAAATAAAAGTGAAGAGGGAATTAATGAATAGGAAGGGTTAAATGAGGTAGGGAATGGGAAGGCAGGGTAGAGGAGTATAGGGAGGAATAAATAATACTTAAAGGCCTTTTGAAAATTCATAAGGAAACCTATTACTGGAGAAGCTTCTTAAAATATATACATATTCTCATATAAAAAGAGTTTAAATGTGGTTATTATAAGAGGACAGTGCTCCTACAAGACCCACAGGATAGCAAATAAAAAGCCCAGTGTCAGGAATGAACTCCCTCTTCTGAACTGTTGACCAGTGGGCCCCATAGAACCCCAAATAATACTGGATATTGCCATTGCTCTTGGTTATCCTCCAGAAATTGATGATAAGATTCTATTGCTAAAGACAGTGTAGACATGAGTTGTGCAACAAGCATGGGGAAATTGAGTTGGTACTGACCTCAAAACTTCATCACCACTGCTTAGGTTTCACACTTGAAAGGTGCTGTGCATGCAACCAGAAAAGGTATCATCAACCTTACCCATTTGTGAGCCCTCTGAGCTATGATAATAATTGGTGAAGCAAGATATTCCCACTGGTGCAACAGTGGCATAAATATTATAGGAGGAACCAACCACTTTCTGCTTGGATTTAAAGCCTGCTTTACACTCAGCCCTTTATCAGGGCGAAAAACCTCTGGCTAAACTGGTCAAGACCATATAGGAAAATGTACTATTATTATCCTGCTAAACAGACAGTTTTAAACTGACTCCTAATGACTTACTGTTACACACATAGATTAGCACATCTCTCAAGTCTCACCAGAGTTGAAGAACTATTGGAAATTTATAAATGCTGGAAGAAGGACAGTCAGTTTTTCTTTAAGGGTATGGCACCTGTTAGTTTGAGTAGGCTTCAGAGAATGGAATCATACACAAGAGCATTTGGGGCACACTAGTTAAGTTCCATTGGCCTTTAAAAGATGGCAAGTTGGGTTTGGTGGCACACCCCTTTAATTTCAGCACTCAGAAGGCAGAGGCAGGGAGATCTCTGTGAGATCAAGGCCAGCCTGGACTACATAGCAAGTTCCAGTCCAGCTAGAGCTACAATGAGACTATGTGCCAAAATGACCAAAAGCATGCACACTCATGGGCCTGCTCAATCTCTTGGATCTGTGCATGCCCTAGAACTGTGAGCCTCCCAGAACCCCAAGTGAGCTCTCTCCTTATCCAATGACCTCCCTGTGTCCTGCCATCTCAGCTGTCCAGCCTGGTTGGTTGTTATAATCCATGAATGAAACAGATCTGAAAGCTCTCCCAGCCTGACCAGGTTCCTATCCCAAGACTTCCCTGCACCTGACATCTCGGTTCTCAGATCTGCTTGGATTGCCCTGATCCATGCAGACCCCAGACCTGCAACTTTCCCAACTTGACCTACAAGCCAATCTGCTCACTTAGCAGTCACCCAGTCCACACTACTGCTCCATAACCTTGAAGAGATAGCTCTGGAACTTCAAACCCAAAAGTGGCACCTCATCCTAGCTGATCTGAGACCACTTCTTATTCCATATTGGCACGTCAGCATCAGCATATGGTGGACCCAAGACTGAACACTAAGCACCACTCATCTTAGCCATAACCTAACAATTTGGGGTGACAGCAAACAAAGATGCAGATACCCTCTCAACAAAGACAAGATCACCTAGCCATACCAAGAAACACCACATTGGCACAAGTCCATATCTCATCAAATAAACACAAAAAGTATGAAGAACCAAGATTTGTCTCCTGAAATTATCACTCCCATCATATTTCCTGAGAGTGACAAGCTGATTCACAAAACAATAATTTCAAAATAGAAATTATAAATATGTTCAAGGAACTCAAAGGGGATGTAAATAAAAGTCTAAATGAAGACTGTGAAAACGCAAATGGTTGAATGAAATAGAACAATTTAAGACATAAAATTAAAATCCAATGAAGAAATAGAATTAATGGGAAAAGTCAAATCAAAATAAAGCTTGAAAAACTCAAAATATCGAATAAAGAGGTCAGAGGAAAGCATCAAAAAAGGAATTGGAGGAAATGGAATAGAGAATATTAGATCTTTAAGATGAAGTTCGGAAATGTATTGCTCAATCAAAAAAAAGTCACATCTAAAATAATGCAGAAATGGAATGTGCAGGACATCTGGGACACTGTTAATAGACAAAACCTACAAAATATAGGTATAGGAGAAGAATCCCATCAGGAAATATATATATAAGACAGGGTCTCCCTGTAATCCCAGCTGTCCTGGATCTCACTATGTAGACAAGGCCAGCCTTGAATTCACAAAGATCAGCCTGCCTCTGCCTCCCCAGTGCTGGGATTAAAGGCGTGCACCACCACGCCCAGCAGAAAATAAATATTTTTTTAACTACCATAGAAGAGGGGGCTGGAGGGATGGCTCAGTGATTAAGCACACTACTCTTATAGAGAGCTCAGGTTCAATTTCCAGGACTCAAATGGCAGCTAACAACCATCTATAATTCCAGTTCTAGGGGATCCAATGCCCTTTTCTGATCTCCATGGGCATTGCACAACACAGGTGCATTTACATACATGCAGACAATACACATGTGTACATAAAATAAAAAATAAAATATTTTTTAAATCATAGAAGAAAATTTCCCAAGTCTAGGGAAAGAGATACCTATTAAGACACAAGGGGCACACAGAACATCAATAAGACTATAACATCAACATAACAGTAATTAATAAACATTGGTCAATAAAATGTCTCGCCATTAATTATCTCAATTCCCCAGTAAAAAAGACACAGACGAGCTGAATGGATTAGAAAACAGAATCCATTGATTTGCTGCCTCACCTCACCATCAATGATAGACATGACCTTAGGGTAAAAGAATGGAAAAAGGTATTCCAAGCAAGCAGAGCTAAGAAACAAGCAGATGTAGCTATTCTAATATCTGACAAAATAGGCTTTAAACTAAAACTAGTTAGGAAAAGCAGGGAAGGTCACTTCATATTTTCCTTTAATGTAAAAGAAAATCCATGAAGAAGAGATCACAATCCTAAACATATATGCACCACACACAGTTGTGCCCAATTTCAAAAACAAAACTCTATGAGATCTAAAATTACATGTTGACTCCTATGCAGAGGTAGTGGGTGACTTAAATATCCCTCTTTCATCAATAGACAGGTCATCCAGGCAAAAACTACAGAAACCATGGAGTTAAATGACATCATAAATCAAAGGAACCTAATAGACATTTGCAGAACATTCTGCTCAGACACCAAATAATACACTTTCTTCTCAGTAGCCCATATAACTTTCTCAAAAATCAACCACGTATTAGGACAGAAGGAAAATATCGACAAATTTAAGAAAACTGAGATTTCATTTTTTTATTCTATCTGATCACAAAGGAATAAAGCTAGATGTCAAAAGTAGAAATGAAAAAAGGACACAAACTCACAGAAGCTAAGCAACACACTACTGAATGAAAATTAGATCAAGGGTGAAACCAAGAAGGAAATTTTAAAATTCCTGGAATGGAATAAAAATGAAAACACAACATTATAACATTCTAAGGGATACAATGAAGACAGTCCTAAGAGGAAATTTTATAGTAGTAAGTGCCTACATCAGAAAATTAGAGACATCTCATATAAATAACTTAATGATGCACCTGAAGGCCTTGGAAAACCAAGAACTCTAAAAAGAGTAAATGGGAGCTGGGTGTGGTGACACACACCTTTAATCCCAGCACTTGAGAGAAAGAAGCAGGTGAATCTCTGTGAGATCAAGGCCAGCCTTGTCTACATAGGAAGTTCCAGGCCAGCTACAGGGAGACCCTGTCTCAAAAAGACCTCCAGAAAAAGAAAAGAATAAATGATGAATAAAATCAAGGCTGAAATCAATAAAATAGAAATGAAGAGAATAACATAAAGAATCAATGAAATGAAGAGTGGCTCTTTGAAAAGATTAACAAGACTGACAAACTTTTAGCTAAATAAACTAAAAGATAAAGAAGACCTAAATTAATAAACTCAGAGATGAAAAGGTAAACATACAACTGACCCTGAGAAAATACAGGAAACCATAAGGACATTCTACTAAACTAGAAAATCTTAAAAAAATGGAAAAATTTTAAGATACAGAGGGCCTACCAAAATCAGATCAAAGTAGCATAAATAAACAGATCCATAACAATCAATGAAATAAATACAGTGATTAAAAATCTCAAAGTATTTGGCTGGAGAGATGGCTCAGCAGTTAAGAACACTGGTTGTTCTTTCAGAAGACCCAGATTTGAATACCAGCACCCACATAGCAGCTAACAACTGTCTGTAACTCCCGTCCCAGGGATCCGACAGCCTCTTCTGTCCTCTGCGGGCATTGCATGACACAGGAGCACTTACCTACATGTAGGCAATACACGCACACACATAAAATTTAAAATAAATAAATAAATAGAATAAATCTCAAAGTATCAAAGCCAGGACCAAATAGATTAGTTGCAGAATTCTACCAAACCTTCACAAAAGAACTAATAATGTCTCAAATTATTCTATAAAATAGAAAAGAAATGCTCTCAGATTCAATCTATGAATCCAATATTACTCTAATACCAAAAAGAGATCCAACAAAGAAAGAAAATTGTAAACCAATCCCTCTGAAGAACATAGGCACAAAAATGATCAATAAAATACTTGCAAACTGAATGCAAGGATGCATCAAAAAAGATTATCCACCATGATCAAGTTGGTTTCATCCCAGAGATGGAGACTCAAGAAATGTGAACCAATAAAAGTAATCCATCATATAAGAGACTCAAGGACAAAAACCACATGATTGTCTCATTAGATGTAGAAAAGATCTTTGACAAAATCCAACATCCATGATAAAAAGTCAGGGATAATCTAGGGATACAGGGGACCTATTTCAACATAATAAAAGCAAAATACAACAAGCCCACAGACTACATCTTACTAAATGAAGAAAAACTGAAAGCAGTCCCATTAAAATCTGGAACAAGACAAAGATGTCTACTCTCTCCATTCCTCTTTAATGTGGTGCTTAAAGTCTTAGCAGAGGCAGTAAAATAAATAGAAATAAAGGAGCTACAAATTGGAAAGGAAGGGGCTGGAGAGATTGCTCAGAGTTTAAGAGCACTGCATATATATGTATATATACATATATATGGAGAGAGAGACCATTAAATCACATGGGGGTTACTGAAATGGGTACAGATAAGGGAGGGGGCTAAACATGATCACAATATATTGTATGAACTTTGCAAAAGTGCAATAAAAAGAAGAGGACATGAAGTGAGGGTGCATATAGGGAGGTGGGGATAGATCTCAGAGATGGGGAAACATCTGAATATGTTCAATATACATAGTGTGAAATTCTCAAGACATCAATAAAATATTTTTAAAAGGAGGTGCTGTTAGTCACTTTTCATCACTGCAACAATTCCTAGAAAACAACTTAAAGGGACAAAATAATTACCCTGGCCTATTGTCTCAGAGTTTTCAGTTGACTCCCTTGTTATGGGCCTTTGGTGTGGGATAGCATCATGATAACAGGATCCTATGGCAGAACAAAGCTACTCACTTCGTGACAATCAAGATGTAAGAGACAGAGACAATGAGAAGGGTTGGGGGCAAGATGTACCCTTTGGAGACATGCTTTAATAACCTGCTTCCTCCTTAGTCCCTACCTTTTAATTTCCATCACCTTCTAAGAATGTCATCAAGCTGTGAGTCCATCAATTAGTTAAATGATTAAATGATAACCCTCATGATATGCACTTTTCTTGTTGTGGTAACAAAGCACCTAACAAGAGTCAATCACTTAACTCTGAGCTCTGTAAAGTTAAAAAATGAATTACATACTTTCAAAAATTTCATTCCAAAAGGGAAGAATAGGGACATAGCAAGGAAAGACGAGAGCAAAGCAAAACCCAAACCAAGCAGGGAAAATACCAGTTCCATGTCACAACATTTTGATCATATGATGGAATCATCTGGGATCCAACAAGCTTAGCCCTGACATTCCAGCTTTGTTACCTGAAGCACACAGCCTCTCTCAAATCAACTTCAATCCACAGATACAGCTTTCCTCAGCACACGTCTCATGGGTCTGGCATTTCTAACATCCTGAGATCTCCACTGCAGTTTAGGTTTTTACCTTGACAGCTTCATATAAGCCCTTTCAGGGCCTCCTTATAAGGGCTCTAACCCTGTCATAAATTGTGTGGCCTCAGTAGTTCTCTCAAACCATGATAAGACTTCATGACCTACATCAGTCTTGCATCTTTCATGCTTGCAAAGCCAGTATCCTGTGAAAAATGCTTCCAATTTATTCTGTCAGCTTAGGATGGTGTCTGGGACCTTTGAACCACAGTTGCAACATCCCCTGTGTGCTCATCAGGAAGAACATTTTCCTATGCAGTTGCTTTCAAGGAGCAGGGAACCCCATAAGGGGCGTTTTCAGTTTGAGCTCTCTCCTTTCAAATGAATTTGCATTGTCACAAGTTAGAGCCTTTGATGGGTGGGATCTTGCCATTAAGACACCTTTTCTATTATCCCAGAGCAGAACAAAAGTTTTCTTTTAGCAATTATAGCCTCCTTTTCCACATGCACCTTAGCTACAGTGTTAAACTTGCTCAAGTGTACTTTATATATCTTTTTGCCCCACTTGTTGCTCTTTTTCACTGTAGACCTGGATAAGAATGGTAAGCAATAACCATGCCACAGACTGAGTTCTGCCCTGCCTTGGAATTCCTCCAAATGCATCAGCCCCTTTCTTTTAAATTTGGCTTTACTCAAGTTCTCAGGACAAGGAAAGAATACAGTCAGATACTTTACTAGAATATAACCTGAATGGGCTCTAGCTCAGGATATGAGAAAGTCCTTGTTCTTCTCTGAAACCTTATGAAAAAGGTCTGCAGTGTCAGCATTTCTCTAGGCCTTCTGGTCTTCCAAGATCCCACTGGACAGGCCCATTAAGATCTGGTTACAGCATTAGAAGGGTTTCTAGCCCTATGTTCCACCTTCCTCCTGAAAATCAGTTCCAAAGATTTAAGAGCCACATGGTCAAGGTTATCACAGCTGTAGCCTCATGTCTCAGCAACAAATTCCTGTATTAGTTATTTCTCTCATTACTGTGACAAAACAACTGGGAAGAAACAATGGGGAACTGGAGAGATGACTCAGTAGTTAAGAGCACTTGACATTCTTGCAGAGTACCCTGGTTCAGGTTCCAGCACCAACATAGGGGTTCACAACAAGTTATAAGACCAGTTTCAGGGACCTCGAGCTTGTACCCCCTTTTTGCCTCTGCAAGCACTGAAAGTATGTGGTAAACTTAAATACAAGATAAAACCACACATAAAATAAAAATAAAGAAATATTTTTTAAAAGAAACAATTTAATATCAGAGCTTATTTTGGATTAAACTTGGAAGGGATACAGTCCATCATGGCAAGAAAAGAATAGGGACAAGAATGGGAGGCTGGCCGTATTGCATGTGGCAGTCAGGAAACAGGGCGAAAAGGAAGTGGATCTGTGCTATAAAACATCAAGGCCTATCCTGCAGTGACCCACTTCTTCCAGCAATGCTTCCTCCTAAAATTTCCACAACTTAGTGTGTATTAGATTGGTTTCTGTTGCTGTGATAAACACCACAATGAAAAGCACTTTGGGGAGGAAAGGGTTTATTTCATCTTACAGGTCAAACATTCAAATATGAGCTTGTGAGGGACACTAAATTCAAAGATTTTGACAACTGATTTTGAAACAATGTAATAAACAGACCTGGAACTTGCAAGATGGCAATAGGATCTGGAGCATAGGATCTTTGCTTTATATTCCTGGCAAGTTTGCCTCTTTAGAAACTCCCTGTGATTCTTGTCAAAGTTTATGCAAGCCCTCTAGGCCCAAAAGATGTGTGAATCTACTCTTACACGCAAGTGCTGATTATGAGGTGGCAGAGGAACACTTTTGGAGGTCCAGGCTTTTGTTGATTAATATCACAGATGAGCAACATTGTTTGAAACTGATTGCTTCAGGCAGTCCCTCTAAAACCAATACTGTGCTGTTAAACTTGAAATGAGAGAAACAGTGAGAGATCACATTGGGGGCCTTTTCAGCCTTACTACATGACCAATGCATTCTCTCTCTCTCTCTCTCTCTCTCTCTCTCTCTCTCTCTCTCTC
>NW_008340429.1:1025580-1061445 GCF_000622305.1 Nannospalax galili
TGTAGGCCAGGGATTCACCATATCAGATTTTCTCCTCTAGCACTCTCTGGAGGCATTATTTTTTGAGACAAGGTCTCTCACTAAACTAGGCATTAACTGATTGGCTAAAGATCTCTGTGGCTCCAACTGTCTCTAACCCAACACCTAGCACTAGGATTAGAAACATATGCTCCCATGCCCACTTTTTTATGTGAATGCCTAAGATCCAAATTCAGGTTTTCATGACTTTATTAGTTATTTTTCTGTTGCTATGATAGAAACATTGACCAAAGCAACTTATAGAAGGAAGAGTTTATTTGAACTTATGGTTCCAAAGAGAGAGTCCAGAGTCCATCACAATGGGGAGGCATGGAAGAGAGCAACTTGAGATCTGGCAAGGCTTAAGAACTCTCTAAGCCTGCTCCCAGTGACATGGTTCCTCCAACATGGCCATACCTCCTAAGACCTCCCAAAACAGCACTATCAACTGGGAACAAATGTCCAAATACTTGGAGCCTATAGGAGACAGTCTCATTCAAACCACCACAATGACTTTTCAATAGGAATTTTGTCAACTGAGTCATCTGCCTAGCCCTCACATATGTCCTTCTTAAGACAACATAAGCTGTTTCAAACTGGTTCCTGGGGTGCCGTGTGTGCCCTCTGGAGTTTAATTTCCTATTTAGGAGCCTTAAGTATCATGACCCTACCTCAGACTGTAGGCATTCAGATCAGTTTCAATTTACTGACCAGCCTAGTGCTATGTCTGAATGAATGGTTCAGAAAAGATTCAAAAAGTTTAGTACAAAATCCTAGGAGGAATACACCTAGCTTTCTAAGATAAACCTTCATGGTTTGTGGGATTTCTTTTAACTGGACAAATTTTGAACCCATGATAGGGATAACTGAAGCCAAGACTGAAAGTTGGTCTCACCCTGTTGTATGAGGTCCTCCTGGGTAATAATGTTGCTGTAGACATGTTGGCAAAAACTGTCCATCAAAGAGATAACATAGTAGGCCAGAGACTACAACCTCTGGCAAGTAGTTAGAACTCAGGTTCTAGAAGTATTACCACCACCATTCCATAATCAATAAGGTGGTTTGCTATAAAATGTGGTTTATATACTATACCTACTTTCCTTCTGGAATCCTAGAATTTTGCAACACTTTAGGAAGTTGTCCATGTGATCATCCACAGTAATAACACTAGACTCCTGTCTCATGGGTCTCTAGAGAACAAGAATCTGTGTTTTTATGATTTTATGTTGGAAGAATCGAGCAAATCCAATGACAGAAGACATTTGGAATCTGATTTCTTCCATATTTTATCTAATGCATCTGTGCTAGATAGCTTTAGTGTCAGCTTGACACACCTGGGTTGAGGGAGCCTCAATTGGGGAATTGCCTCTATTGGACTGGCCTGTGGCCATGTCTGAAGGGCATCTTCTTGATGAGTGATGTGGGAGGGTCCAGCCCACTGTGGGTGGTGCCATCCCTGGCTTGCTCCTTTGGCCCCTGCTCAGCCTGCTTTCTTATGCAATACAGGCCCATCTGCCCAGGGGTGGCACCACCCACAGTGGGCTGAGCTCTTCTACATCACTCATTAAGAAAATACCCCACAGATATGGCTACAGGCCAGTCCAAAAGAGGAAATTCCCCATTTGAGGCTCCCTCAACCCAGGCGTGTCAAGTTGACACTAAAGCTAACCTAGCACATTGCTCTTCCAGTGGACCAGATTTTGATCACCAGCACCCACACTGGGAGGCACATAACTGCCTTTAACTACATTCCCAGGGGATCCAATGCACTCTCCTGGCCTTTACAGACACATGCACACACATATATACATGATCACACACAAACACATACACATACATGTTGTGGTAATTTGAGTGAAAATGTCCCCCATAATCACAAGTAGACCTAGCCAAGGAAAAACACCTAATATAAAATAAAGGACTGATAACTGGCTGAATTAAAATAAAAGTCTTTGACTTACCAATAAATATAAAAGAATAAATTGTAAATAATAGGGAAGTTTAAAGTTGTGAAAGGTACAAATCAGGAAAAGATTTAATACATTAAAAAATTAGTATCAAGAATACATAGGACTGGAATGTAATTTAGTAGCAGATCACTTGCCTAGCAAGCACAAGGCCATGGGTTTAGTTCCCAATACCAACAAAATGTGTGTGTGTGTGTGTGTGTGTGTGTGTGTGTCTGTGTGTCTGTATCCGTGTCTATGTCTGGGTGGGCACATGAGTACCACAGTGCTCTCATACCAGGGAGTGTATGCAGAGGTCAGTGGGCAACTGTGGGAATTTTCTATTTCTACCCTGTGGGTTCTGGGGATTTAACTCAAGTTGTCAGACTTAGTAACAACTGTCTTTGCTCACTGAGCCATAACAGTAGTTCCCCCTTATTTAGACTTTTTATGAGACAATGTTGTACTATTCAACCAAAGTTGGCCTTGAATTCAGGATTCACATGACTCTTAGTTCCAAATACTGGGATTACAGATGTGTGCCACTGCACTTAGTTATCTATTAAATTTATATTTTTCTACTTTTCTACATAAATTGTCACTTCTAGAATTTCTGTCCTTTGTTTCTTGGTTTTTTTGAGACTAGGATCTCCTTGTAGTCCCAGTTGGTATCTTGTAGTCCTTGTAGTAAACCAGGCCAACTTTTTATCTTTTTAAAATAGGGTTTCCCTATAGCCCCAGCTGTCCTGAACTCGCTATGCAGACCAGGATATCCTTGAACTCACAAAAGTCCACCTGCCTCTGCCTCCCAAGTGCTGGAATTTACAAGTCTGAGACACCACACCACAGCTGATTTTTTAATTGGGTCCTTTGTTTTCTTGTTTCTTTGTTTTCTGAGCTCTTTGTACATACTGAATATTAACCCTCCATCAGATATATAACTGGTGAAGATTTTCTTCCACTCTGTGGGTGTCCTCTTCACTCAATTGTTTCCTTTGCTGTACAGAAGCTTTTTAGTTTAATGAGGTTCTAATTGTTGATCTTATTTTTATTCCTGAGCAACTGACATCTGATTAGAAAGTCCTTTCCTGCACCTATATCTTGCAGGATACTGCTTATGTTTTCTTCTAACAATTTCAGCATTTCAGGCTTCACATTGTGGTCTTTGATCTATTTGGAGTTGGCGTTTGTGCATGGTGATAGGTACGTACCTAACTTCATTCTTCTACACATGGCGATCCAATTTTGCCAGAATCCTTTGTTGAAGATGTTGTCTTTCTTATAGTGTGTTCTTGGCAACTTTATCAAATATCAAGTGGCTATACCTGCAAGTACTGTTTTCTACAAGTCTGTTGTTTCTGTGCCAATATCATACTGATTTTATGAATAGAGCTCTGTAATATAGTTTGAGATCTGGTATGATAATATGCCCCCCCCGGCTCCAGTGTAGCTTTTTGTGTTCAGGATTGCTTTGGCTCTCTGGGGATTTGTGTTTTTCCATATGAATTTTAGGATGGATGTTTCTATTTCTTTGAGAAATGTCATGGGAATTATGATTGGGATTGCAGTGAATCTCTAAATTCCTTTTGGCAGGATAATCATTTTCACTATATTAATTCTATCAATCCATGAGCTTGGGAAGTCTTTCCATCTCCCTATGTCTTCCTCAATCTCTTTCTTCAAAGACTTAAAGTTTTCATAGAAGAGGTCTTTAATGTCTTTGATTAGGTTTATCCCTAACATTTTTTGAAGCTATTGTGAATAAAAGTGTTTTCCTGGACTTTTTCTCTGATTACTTGCTATTTGTATATAGAAAGGCTACTGATTTTTGTGAATTGATTTTGTACCTTGCCACATTACTGGAAATATTGGTTATTTCTAGAAGTTTTCTGGTGGAATTTTTAGAATCTCTTATGTATAATATCATATCGTCTGCAAATAGGAATAATTTTACCTCTTCTTTTCCAATTAGTACAACTTTAATTTCCTCTTTTGTCTAATTGCTCTAGCTAGAGCTTCAAACACTATTTTTTTTTTGAAAAAATGGAGCCAGGCATGGTGATGCATGCCTGTAGTCCCAGCACTTGGGAGGCAGAGGCTGGCAGATCTGTGTGCGTTCAAGGCCAACCTGGTCTACATAGTGAGTTCCAGGACAGCTGGGGCTACAGGGAGACCCTGTCTCAAAACAACGTGGAGATAGTAGAGATTGTTTGGTTCCTGATTTTAATGGGAATGCTTCAAGGTTTTCCTCCATTTAGGGTGGTGTTGGCTGTGTGTTTGTTGCATAGAGGCTTAATTATCTTGAGGTATATTTCCTCCAGTCCAATTCCCTCTGGGATTTTTATCATGAATGCATGTTGGATTATATTAAGATCTTTTCTTTGTCTATTGAGGTGATCATGTGATTTTGGTCTTCGAGTCCATTTATATGATTTATGACATATATATGTATGACATATATATTAATTCACTCCTATATCTCTGGAATAAAAGCCAACTTAATCATGGTGGCTTGCCTTTTTTATGTGTGTCTGTATGTGATTTGCAAATATTTTGTTGAGAAATTTTGCATCTGTGTTCATTAGGGATATGGACCTATGGTTTTCTTTATTGTTGTGTGTCATCCTGGAGTTGATATTAGAGTAACACTGGCTTCATAGAAGGAGTTTGGAAGCTATCCCTCTGTTTCTATCATTCCTAATAATTTAAGCAGTATTGGTTGTAGATGTCTTATTTAAGGGAATGGTAAAATTCTGCTGTGAATCCATCTGAGCCTGGGCCTTTTTCAGTCAGGAGGTTTTGCATTACTGTTTCAATTTCCTTACTTGTTATGGGTCTGTTCAAGCTGTTGATCTCTTCATAGCTTAATTTGGATGGTTTCAGTGAATTTAGAAATTGTCCATTTCTTTTAGATTTTCAAATTTAACAAGAGTATGGGTTTTTAAAGTATCCCCCTATAATGTTTTGGATCTTTTTGGTGTTTGTTGTGGTAGTTCCCCTTTTGTCTCTGATTTTGTTGATTTGAATTTGTTCTTGCTTTCTTTTGGTTAACTGGGCTAAAATTTTGCCCATCTTATTTATTTTTTCAAAGAACTGTCTCTTAGATCCATTGATTCTTTGTATTGTTTTGTTTCTATTTCATTGATTTCTGCTCTGATTTTTGTTATTTCTTTTTGTCTGCTGGGTTCAGGTTTGGTTTGTTTTTACCTTTCCAGATTCTTGAGATGTACCATTAAGTAATTTATTTGTACTCTTTCTTATTTTTTGATGTAGGCACTTAAGACTTCCCTATTAGGATTGCTTTAATGTGTCCCAGAGGTTTTGTTATGGTGTATTATCATTTTCATTTAGTTCTGAGACTACTTTTATTTCTTTCTTGATTTCTTCTTTGACCCATTCATCATTCAGGAGTGTATTATTTAATCAACATGAGTTCCTGAAGTAACTAGAGCTTCTTTTGCAATTGATTTTCATTTTTACATTGTGGTCCAATAGAATGCATGAAATAATTTCCATTTCTTGGTATTGAGGTTCATTTTGTGCCCCAGTATATGGTCTGCTTAAGAGAAACGTCTATGAGCTGCTGAAAAGAAAGTGTATTCTTTGGTGCTTAAGTGGAGTATTCTATATATGTTCATTAGGTATGTTTTCTGTATGATATTATTTAATTCAGATGTTTCTCTGTTTATTCTTTGTCCAGTTGACCTGTCTATTGGAGATAGTGGGGTGGTGAAGTCACCTAGTATTACTGAGTTGGGGTTAATCTGTGTCTTAAAGTCCTGCTATTTTGTGTTTCTGTGATCACACCTTCATTTGTTTTCTTTCTATAGCCTTTTGGGTATGATCATTCTATTCTTCAGTCCTTTTTCTTGTTTTGAATAATCTCTGTAGGGCTGTTTTGATGGACATGAACTCTTTCAGCCTGTTTGTATCATGGGAGAATTTTCTCTCCCCTTCGACTATGACGTTAACCTGGGATGCTTCTCCTTCCTCTATGCCTATGATGCGAAAATTTGGTCTTTTCATGGTGTCCCACATTTCCTGTTTATTCTATTCCTCTGATTTGAAAAATGTTTTGTATTCTTTGCTTAAGTGGTCCAATTCTTCAACTTTATTATCCAGTTTTGACATTCTGTTTTCCATTTCATTTATTCTGTTGGTGAGACTTTTTCCTCTCGTTTCAAATTGGATTATTGAGTCTTTCAATTTCATAGTCTTTTCAGTCTGAGTTTTCTTCAATATTTCTCTTTTGTGAATTCACTTTTCAAGTCCTGAATTGCCTTTGTCATTTCATTCATTTATATGTTTGCATTTGAGTTTCAGTCACGAGTTTTTCCCTATCCTCTTTGAGTTCTTTGAGTTGTTTGTGTGTTCTTTAAATTTGTTGAATTCTTTGATCATGCTTGTGATTGTTCTTTAAAATTCTGTATCCTGGGGTTCCTCCAAGTAGTGCTCATTGTAGAACACATCTATAGGACTGGTGGGATTTGGAGGGGACATATTATCTTGGTTTTTCCTATTGTTTGTGGTTTTTTGCTGTGGCCTGGGTTTCTTTTGTTGGTTGTATGTCTGGTATGAAATTCAAGTCTGCTCTTGCTGAGTTTTAGTTTGATTCTGTTTATATCATTGACGTACATTGGTTACTTTCTGGTGAAGTATGAATCATTGGTTGGTCTGTGTTTTAGGTTCTTTTGATTTTTTTATTGGAGGGACTAGATGGGTCCAGGTAGTGTAGTCAGGACCTCTCCAGCAGGGTAAAGAAACCTAGGCCCAAATCAGGGTAATGGGAATCAACTGGGCCCATTCTAACTAGCTAACCAAAGAAGACCTGAGCCCTGAAGGCAAGAGTGGGATTGGTCCCAAAGCAGGGAAATGGTGACCTGGCATGATAGAATCTGCCTAACTTACCTAGCTAGTCAGGCACTCTCAGCCACAACAGGAAGAGGGCTTTGGACAAAGGACCAAGATAAGGCAATGGGAACAGGATGGATGGGTTCTGCCTAGCTAACAGAGAAGATGTGAATTGGAACAGCAAGGCTGGGCCTCATTCCAAGGCAAGGGGATGATGAGCCAGTGCAGCGGGATCTGTCTAAGTCACCTAGGTAGTCAAACACTCCAACAACCTCAGTGGGAAGGGGCCCAGAATTTCTATTCTTAATTATATGTGCACACAAGAGAAACTCTTGCATATTTAAATCAGAAGATATTGAACATTTATATTGATAGTGTTCACAGAATAAAAATCAGAAAACATCCAGGGGTGGTAGCACATGCCTTTAATCCCAGCACTCTGGAGTCAGAGGCAGGCAGATCTCTGTGAGTTCAAGGCCAGCCTGGTCTACATAGTGAGTTCCAGTTTAGCTAGGGCTACAGAGAGACCCTGTCTCAAAAAGACAAAAAAAGAAATCAGAAAACAATCCAATGTTTATCAGTTGAATGAATAAATTACAGTATTCCAATGATAAAGTGAAATGTTCTATAGCAGTTGAAATAAATGAATTACAGTGACATTACAACATTATTGTATTCTGACAACAAAATAATACATTGAAAAAGTGAGTATCAGAGTGAAATTATTATATAAGGTATTTACCATTACTATAAAATTTTAGACTACTAGATGAATAAACTGAGTACAGTAGTTCACACCTGTAGTCCCAGCTATCACTGAGGCTGTGCCAAGAGAATGGGTTAAGTCAGTAATTCTTGACTACTCTAGCCAACAAATAGACTCAGATAAATAGATAGATAGACAGACAGACAGACAGATAGGTAGATGGATGTATTCTTCTCAGTTATGCATGCACACATTCATTCTTTATCTAGGACCCACCTAGCAGCTGTGAGGAATAGTAAATTTATGACACAGGCCCACCCTTCATAGACAAACACTATAGAGGAATATCTAAAACTGAAATTATGGTAGAATTGTAGCACCATCTTCTGTCTTCAGATTAGGAGGTCAGGGCCCCAAGGATAGCGACGTGCCCAAAGGAATAAGATAAATTTTGGTACAGAATAGATGATTCTAGACAGGTGAGAAAATAAAGCATGCTGGAACTAATGATGAGAGTCCATCACAATCTAACATTATGAACATGATGTCTGACAAGGTTAAAAAAAAAACAAGAGGGGCTGAAGAGATGGCTCAGCAATTAAGAGCACTGGCTGTTCTTGCAGAGGACCCAGGTTTGATTTCAGCACCCATATGGTAGCTAACAACCTTCTGTGACTCCAGTTCCAGGGGATTCAACACCTTCTTCCAACCTCCATGGGCATTGCATGACACAGTTGCACATACACACACGCAGACAATACACTCATACACATAAAATAGATAAACCATATATTAAAAATGAGAGAGTCAAGGACGCAGGGAAAGAAAAGTCATATATCCTGCTGATAGGAATGCAAACTGGTGCAGTCACTGTGGAAATTCCTCAATAAAGACACAATCGCTTTATGATCCAACTATGTCACTCCTGGGTATATTCCTGAAGTAATCCAAGTTATCATGCCTTAGAGATACTTGCACATCCATGTTTACTGAAGCTCTACTAACAATAGCCAAGATATGCAACCAGCCCAGGTGTCCTTAACACCATGAATGGACTAAGAAAATGTGGTATATATACACAATGTATTCAGCTGTAAAGAAGAATAAATCAGTCAAATGTGGTGACTCAAGCCTGTGATATCAGTACTTGGGAGGTGAAGGCAGGGGGATCAGGACTTCAAGGTCATTATTGGCTGTCTAAACAGTTCAGACTAAGCTGGGACACTTGATATTGTCAGGTAGATGTTAAATATTGTGCTGGATAGCTTTGGTTGTCAACATGACACACCTGGGAAGAAGGAAACTCAATTGGGAAATTTCCTCTATCAGATTGGCCTGTAGCATATCAATGAGGCATTTTCTTGATGAGTGATGTTGGAGGGCCCCGCTCACTGTGTGTTGTGCCACCCCTAGGAAGGTGGTCCTGAGTTGTATAAGAGCAGGGTTATCACAGGCCAGAGGATCAAGCCAGTAAGTAGTATTCCTCCATGGTCTGTGCTTCAGTCCCTGCTTCCAGGTTCCTGCCTTGAGTTCCTGCCCTGACTTCCCTCAAAGATGGACTGTGTCTTAGTAAAGCAAGATGAAATAAAACCTTTCATCACCAAGTTGCTTTTGATTACTGTTTTATCACAGCAATAAAAAAAACTAACTAGAACAAATATGGAGTAAAAGTGGTCTAGCAGTTAAATATGTAATATGGAGTAAAGGGGCCTAGCTGTAAAAGCTCTTTAGTATAAACTTAGTTCTATGGCAACAAGGTATGTGAACTGAAAAATGATTGTGAGAGCCAGTCATGAAATCTCATAAGCAATTCACATTCAACCATTTATGGGTGGAAATATACATTGGGAAATATACATTGGGAGAGCTAAACTTTTGAAATAGTCTTTTTATTTTTTAAATATTTTATTACTTTTAGATTATGTGTATGAGTGTATTGCCTGCATGTATGTAAGTGTACCCATGTCGTGCAATGCCCATAGAAGTCAGAAGAGGGAGTTGAATTCCCTGGACCTAGAGTTAGAGATGGTTGTTAGCCACCATGTGGGTACTGGAAATCAAATCTGGGTCTACTTCAAGAGTATCCAATGCTCTTAACCACTGAGCTATCTCTCCAGCCCTGTAATAGTCTTCTTAAAGCCAACAATCAAGAGAAGGGGAGACACAGAAAAATAAAAATAAAAATGCAACCTGAGACCCTGTTTGCCAGTGTTCCCTCTCTTAATCAGTCCACTCATGTTCGCAAGTGTGCTCTTATTCTAATAAATTTTCCTTTGCTCCAATAAACTTTGCTTGCTGAAACTCTCTGTAAATCTTGTTGAAATATTCTCAACAAGGAGAAATTCTATAACTCATCTTGATGTTGTGACTTGTGGCTTGGATCATTGTATTTATAAGGTAACATTCTTCCTTCAGGGAACAGAGATCTATTCATGGGCCTCCTCAGATGCTTCTATGCCTTGCCATTAATCTTAAAAATCTCTCTTTCCTTGTCTTTAATTTTCTTCTCTCTTTTCCCATAGCTGCTACCATTAAGGGTAAAAGGCCTAATTTTTCATGTAGACCGCTCAACAGGACTTATTCATTCATTCAGTTTCCATGAATGGCTGACTTGGGCTCTACTTTCCTTTCTCTCCTTCAAAATTCTGCCTCTGCCATGAATACACAAGACAAAACTTTCCTTTTTTTCTTTACTCTCTGAGCTTAAGGTAAGGAATCTTTTAGGAATCTTTTAGAAACATCATTGGGAAAATCATACTATTCCAAAGGAGCCAGGCTTCTTGCTGATTACCTTGTCAGTATGTGATCCCAGTCTTAACAGTAAGACATAGTCCTTTTGACTTTTATTGGAATGAAAGCCACAAAGTTTAGAACTACTCAACTTCAATTTCTGTCAAACTTCTGAATGACCTTGAACTAGTCTAAATACAGTCCTGGTCAACTTAATACCATTTTGAGGAAATAGAATCAGTCTCCTTGCCCAACAAGGAGGCATCTGGCCTGGGCACTGTGCCTAAGATTTACTTTTCTCTCCCTATTCTAACACTTTTCATGTTGTCATCTCTCTGCTGCATGCTTTAGGACTCCAGACTTTAACTACATTCCTCAATTCCCTCTCTTTCCCTTCTTCTCAGTCTCTAGATGCAGAAGTAAAACCTTTATGTGGTGGTTTGAATGAGAATGTCCCTCATAGGCTCAAGTCCCCATTTGGTGGCAGTGTTTGGGAAGTCATGGAATCTCTCCCAGGTATGGTCTTATTAGAGAAACCATGTTACTAGGAGGTGAGCTTTGAGAGTTCAAAGCCTTCCCCACTTCACTTTACCCTCTCAGCTTGGGTGTTTGTGGTTGAAAATGTGAACTTTTTTATTTTGGTGCCTGCCACTGTGCCTGCCTGCTGCCAAGCCTCCCTCACAATTATAGACTCTTAACCCTCTGGAGCCATAATCCAAAATAACTCTTCCTTCTATGATTTGCTTTGCTTATGGTATTTTATTGCAGCAGCACAAAACCAATGAATACAGAAGTTGGTCCTGGGAGTGGGATGTTGCTCTGAAGAACCTGACTTTTTTAGGCACACTTGGAACTGTGTACTACAAAAACTATTTAATGTTGTAAGCAGAACTTAATACACCATTCTAGTAAGAGCCTGAAAGACAGTAATGCTGACATAATGTGGAAGATAGAGGCCTGACTTCAGAGACTTCAGAGGGGAGCAAGGACTCTATTGACAATTGGGCTAGAGGCCATTCTTGTGATATTTTAGCAAAGAATCTGATTATCTTCTGCCCCTGTCCTAAGAACTTACCTGAGGTTTAATTAAAAAGTAATGGACTCCGGGCTGGAGAGATGTCTCAGCAGTTAAGAACACTGACTATTCTTGCAGAAGACCTGGGTTCGAATGCCAGCACCCACATGGTAGCTAACAACTGTCCTTAACTCCAGTTCCAGGGGATCTGACAGCCTCTTCTGTCCTCCCCTGGCATTGCATGACATAGGTGCACTTACCTACATGCAAGCATAACACTCATACACATAATTTTTTTAAGTCGTTTTAAAAAAAATAATGGACTCGGTGCACGGAGCTGGTGTGGTGGGTCAGGTCTGGCGCTGTGCAGGGATGCGATCTGGAGCCATGGTGCTCACAGTTCGAGCCATGTATTGTGGAGCTTGAGGCTACAAGCCCAAGTACCTCCAGCTCAAGGAGCAAAGATAAGTTTCCCGGATGTCTGGATATCTGTGGGGAGGGGATTCCCCAGGTCATCGGGTTCTTTGAAGTGACAGCAGCTGGGAAGTTGGTTCATTCCAAGAAAAGAGGTGATGGCTACATGGATACAGAGAGCAAGTTTCAGAAACTGGTGACCACCATCAAAGCGGCCCTGGCTCAGTGCCAGTGAACCCTGAAGGCAGAGTCCTGAGACCTTCCTGGCTAACCCCTCTTGGCAGCTGCTTCATGACAGGAAGGACTGAAATGTCTTGACGCACTGTGGTCTTTCCTCGATGTTCCTGCAGCCATCAAGTCCAGGCAGATGTGACAAGTGGTCTTTGCCTTGATGTGGGGTGTCTCCCTGGAATCCACCTTTGCACACGCCCTGTCCTGCCCTTCCTCATCTCTCCCTGAATTCCCCCATGTCTCCCACCTACTCTGCCTTAGTTTCCCTTCCCCATCACAACCACTTGCCAACAGTTCCCAGTTCAATAAAAGAGGAGTTTCACAGCCAAAAAAAAAAAAAAAAAAAAAAAAAAAAAAAAGAAAAGAAAAAGGAATGGACTAAAGCTGGGCGTGGTGGAACATGCCTTTAATCCCAGCACTTGGGAGGCAGAGGCAGGTGGCTCTCTATGAGTTCAAGGGCAGCCTGGTCTATATAGTGAGTTCCAGGCCAGCTGTGACTACAAGGAGACCCTGTCTCAAAAAAGACCAAAAAGTAATGGATTAACTGAGCATGGTCCACATGCCTTCAATCCCAACATTGAAGAGGAAGAGGCAGACAGATCTCTGTGAGTTTGAGGGCAGCCTAGTCTATACTGAGTTCTAGGCCAGGGAGACCTGCATAATGAGACCCTATCTCAAAAAAGCAACAAGTCCAATAGTGGACTAATTTCTTTGATAGAGGAAATTTCAAGACAGCATAACATTGAAGCTGTGGTATAGTTATTAATGGTGAGCCCTAGGTAAATCTACAATAAAAAACAAATGGAGCAGAAAGAAACTCAAAATGTATAGTTTGAAGAGGAAAAAGAATACTAGAAAATTTAATGTTGCAACCAAAGTATGTCCTGGAAGAGAGGCTATAATTATTAAGGAGATTGATATCATTAAGGAGAGGCCTCCTGCTCTGCACTAGAACATTGGGAAGGGTGATCTCAGGGAAAGAACCCACCCAACTGAGCTTCCAACTTATGAAAAATAGGGGTTTTCTGCTCCTAGTGTTGTAAAGTTGTCTCACCAGAGAACACCATTCAGACCCATAAAATTGCCAAAAGAAAGTTTTTATATAGCTGGCTACACTGGGCATTTGGGTCCCAAGTACAACCCTGAGCTATCCTTGGGGTAAGCTTTTATACAGAAAAACTATATCCAGGGTAAGAAGTTTAAATTCCCAAGCTTAGGAGGAAAGCCCCCCTAACAATTTCTATTTTGTAAGAGAACAATTTCTGTTCTGCAAGGGCAAGCCAAGAAAAACTACAGAAACCATGAATCTGCTGTTCACAGGAGCAACCAGGTAACCTTTTCTCAATCCCACACCTTGGTGAAACTGGGTCAAACTTTCTCCATTCCTGCATTTGAGTTAACTGCCTCTAGCTTTAACTACTGGGTTTAGCTTGGGCTTACTTGTAATGTGGCATAGCTATGGTTAGTCTTGAGGTGTCCCACCATACTAAAAAGCAATTGCTTCAACATATAAAAGCTGTGGTTAGTGTGGTTAAAGGAGGCCAGGGTCCATCTCAACCAGGCAGCTGAACATGGAAGTGTCATCTACCTGGCTGACTTTAGAGACATGAAAGATGCAAGAATGGGGTGATCGTGGATTCTTCCTCCACAGCTTTAGAGAATTGCTGAGCCCAGGCAATGTAAGTCATGGGAGTCCCTGCATGAAGGTCCTAAAAGGCCAGCATATGAATCCGTGAAAGTGAAGCCCGAGTTGCAGTGGATACCCAAGATGTTTGAGAAGTCAGTCTTGAAACATTTTCCAAAGAGAGCTGCATACAGGGGGTAGAACCAGCCTGAGAGAGAGAAAGAGAGAGAGAGAGAGAGAGAGAGAGAGAGAGAGAGAGAGATGTTGCAGTCAGCCATGCTGGAGGGGCATAACCATTGAAACTTTTTGAAACTAAACTTCTAGGTATCAAACATGAAGCTCCAGGATTTGGTATTTACCCTGATGGTTATCATTCCTGCTTTGTTCCAGTATTTTCCCACTAGCCTCCATTCCTCCTCTGTTTTGGAATGGGAATATATATATTCTGTGCCATTGTATGTTGGAAGTATTTGATTTGTCTTTTTCGTATTTTACAGAGGCTGACAGTTGAAAGTTTGCCATAAGTTTCACAAGAAACACTGGATATGGACTTCTGAATAGTATTGAAACTGTTAAAGACTATGTGGACTTTTAAAGTTGGGCTAAATGTATTTTGCATTAGGAGATGGCTGTGAGTCCATGGGGGCCAGGAAATGGAATGTAGTCATTCGAATGAAGAATGTCCCTCCTGGTGGCTGGAGAGATGGCTCGGCAGTTAAGAACAATGGTTGTTCTTGCAGAAGACCCAGTTTCGAATCCAAGCACCCACATGGCAGCTAACAACTGTCCGTAACTCCAGTCCCAGGGGCTCCAACAGCCTCTTCTGTCCTCCTCAGGCATTGCATGACACAGGTGCATTTACCTACATGCAGGCAATACATGCATACACATAAAATTAAAATTAAAATAAATAAAATTATTTTTTTAAATGTCCCTCATGAGCTCAAGTATTTGAACACTTTGTCCCCAGTTGTCGCACTGTTTAGGAAGTCATGTGATCTCTAGTAGATATAGTCTTGCTGAGGAAGCACATCACTGGGGTGGGTTTTGAGAGTTCATAGCCTTGCCGTATTTCCAGTTTGTCTTCTCTGCTTGGGTGTTTGTGGTTGAAGATGTGAGTTCTCTGCTTTCAGTTCTTGTTGTCATGTGTCTTCAACCCACAAGATCAACGAGACCCTGCAGGGTCCATCCTTGCAAATGGTGCAACTTGTAGGAAAATATTAAAAGTAAAGAGACTCCTCCTAGGAGTAATCTATAAGGAATCTTCCCTGACTTTAATGGTAAAGACAAGGGTTAATCTTTGCCACCTATTTGGATTAAATACCCATTAGGAAAGAATAAACAGAAAAATAAAATGATTGATAATACTACAAAACAAAATTCTATTAGCCTCTACCCAGGAACAATACTCCAGTTATTCTCAAATTCAAGGCTATTACTGACTAGGTTTACCTAACCAGGATAAAAACCCTATTTCAGAAAGCTCTCAAAGTGAGAGGCAAGAGATCCCTACTGGAGCAATGAACCAATTAAAGACCTATACTTTCTCTTTAAAATAGATTCCAAGGGATGGAGAGATAGCTCAGCCATTAAAACCTAAGGCTAACAACCACAATGTCAAAAAGAGACCCCAAGGGACAACTTCATATAAGTAAATATGTGGACCCATGAGCCGTAGCTCCTGTTTTTAGAACTGTCACCATGGGAGATGTCTTGAAACATTTCTGCTCACTTTTACTTGTACCCCACAAAGTAAAATATTTTCTTGACTGCCACAAAAATATTTTCAAAATATTTTATTCTTCCATCAAAATTAATTTCTCTGGCTCTGACTAAATAAAAATCCAACTTTCTGTTTATGTCTCTGTTGTTGCTGGAAGAAATCTCTATCTTGGGTGGATCTGTCAGACTCATCCCCAAGCTCCACCTGCAGTCTGTTCTTTAGCCCAGTCTTCTCATACAAATCTCAGGCCACAAAGGATTCCTCAGAGCATCACTGAGCAATGGATATGCACTAATTGCTCATATCTATAGCTGCCTCCTGTCTTAATTCTCCCCATCCTCATAGACACTTGGGAGGTATAAAATCCAATTCTCTGCCTTCCCATTGCACAACAGGTTCTTACCTTCCTTTCTCTCTTCATTGATAGGTAGAATTCTCCCGTCATGCCAGGCATGCCTCTCTGTTCTTCATTCTCACTACAAGTTTTTCCAATAATTGCTTGAATGATTGTGGCCATCACTGACCCCTCTTGTCACTCTAGATTTCTTATTTTGCTCTATATTTTCAGTCCCTGCCTACTTTAATGAGTAATCAAATTTGTTTATTTTTAGTGGATTAAGCTTCAAATGGTTATGTTCCAAAGAAATTCACTTATCTCCCCTAGGCACCTTATACTCTACACTAGATCAAATGAGACAAATCTGCATGACATTCTAGTCAGCAAAACTTGGCTGTTACTTAGACTTCCCTTTTCTTTCTATTATAAATAGTCTTTGTGTGCTGGGACTGACGTCTTCATGACTCATCTTGAAACTTTAAATGATAATGATATCTGGACACCCATCTTTATCTTTTATCACCATCTCCTTTTAAATCTAGCTTTTGGATTGCCATGACTCAGGTGACAGATTCAAGAGCTGGAAATTTCTAACCACAAGACCTGCAACCTCTTTCAGCAGGAAGTAGATAGCAAGATGTCATCAGGCACCATTAAAGATTTTATGGTTTCCAGCTCTTAGAGAGGAAGTGTTAGATAGAAGTTCAATATAAGCAGTGGTGGCAGGAAGCTTGGGGCCAAAAATCTATAGTTTACTATTGGTTCTGGGGCAATAGGATATCTAATCCAAGGCATCATCATAAGACCTGGTCATGAAATCTCCTAATCAGATCAAAAGATTGTGAGCAAACTGGATTCAATCAGTTATGACAGGTACATAAACTGTGGGGTGAAAGAAGAGAAACATTAAAAACAGCCTAGTCAGGCATGGTGGTTTACCCCTGTAAACTCAGGCATTCAGGAGGAAAAGGCAGGCAAACTCTGAGAGTTCAAGGCTAGCCAGGTCTACACTGTGAGACCTTATCTCAAAAAGAAAAACAAGGGGCTGGAGAGATGGCTCAGCACAGACTGCCCTTACAGAAGACCCAGCTTCAGTTCTACATGGTGGCTAACAATCATCCATTAACTCCTGTTCCAGGGGATCTGATGCCTTCTTCTGACCTCTGTGGGCATTGCATGACACTGGTGCACTTACATACATGAAGGCAATACACTCATACACATAAAATAAAAATAATAAATAGCATATTTTTTAAAAAAGAAACCAAAACAGTTTTTAATATATTTTATTGAGCTTTTGCAATTTCATATAACAGTTCTTAATAAAATTAAACCTCCTCCCCATCTATATCTCCCCACCCCCCATCAGACCTCATGTATTCCACAATACATGTTAAGTCCTATCCAGTCAAGCATTTGTACCCAAATGTTCTTCAATGTAAATTCATCCATTGGAGTCTAGTCAGTCCATGGCTCAGGGACCATTGCAGAAGAGGGAGCTGAAAGACTGTAAGAGCTGTTTCATGAAAAGAGATTATTTTGCCAGCAGTGTTGGTGCATGCCTATAATCCCAGATCTTCAAAAATGAAGGCAGAAGGATTAAGAGTGTAAGACCATCCTCAGATACATATCAACCTCATGGCTAGTTTGGGCCACATGAAACACCTGGGTTGGTGCATGAACATGAGGAAACAGGCTTTCAGGCCACTGGAAACATCTTCATATGAACTTGAAGCAATGCTGATAGCATGCACAAGATCCATGCTGACTCAATCAAAGAAAAACCCAGCATAGAGCTGGAGAAATGAGTAGCAGGACCCAACCCTAGCCAAAAAATTATTGACAAATGATTACTGTGGGGTGATGGAGAGTTGAACTTCTTTAAGGGAGTGGCACTAGCTAGGCTGACTATACTCCAGTGGCTGAACTTGCACTAAGGACATCTGGGTATAAATTCTTGGCTGGATAGGACTTAATATATATGACACAAAGTACCTGAACTCTGGGCAGGGGGGAGGCTAAATGTAGGGTGGGGATGGGGGGAGATCTAAATTTGATTAAGATGTATTATATAAAATGTATAAAAACTCAATAAAATACTTAAAATAAAAATAACCTATTTTAAAGCCATAAATCAAATGAGAAAGGGATAAATTACATGACTAAATGACACAATAGAAGATAAAAATTATAACATGAGATTCTGGTGGTTAATCTTTCTGCTTCCTTCAGAGTCCACTCGTGTCTGTACAAGTGTCCTTTTATTCAAATAAGATTTGCTTTATCCTATTTTAAAATTTTGTTTATCTATTTTTAAATGTAATTTTCTTTTTTTACATTTAGGTTTTTTTTAATGTTGTTGCAGAGAGCCATATGTGCCAGCGTGAACTTATCAGAGGACAGATTTACTGGAGCCAGCTCCCTCATTCCACCATGTGGGCTCCAGGGATTGAACTCGGGTCATCAGGCTTAGAAGCAAGTGCTTTAACCTGCTGTGCCATCTCAAAACCCCTATTTTTTGTGGGGGGTTTTTTGTTGTTGTTTTTTTGTTTTTGTTTTTGTCTTTCTGAAGTAGGGCCTCCCTGTAGCCCTGACTGTCCTGGAACTCACTATGAACTCACAGAGATCCGCCTGCCTCTGCCTCCCAAGTGCTGGGACTACAGGCACGCGCCACCACACCCAGCTTAAAACCCCTATTTTTAATTATATTTATTTGTTTACTTTGCAGTGGGGGTGAGAGGACATTTACACATGCATCTTTACCTGCTAAACCATTTCACTGGCCATTTTATTCTAATAAATGTTGCTTGCTGTGACTCTGTGTGTCTTTTTGAAATCTTCTCAGACAGAATGTAAGTCCTGAGGAAATCTCATAGCAAAACTTCATGGGGGGGGTGCGGAGGAAGAGGAAGGGAGAATAAAATAGATCATACCACTTATGGAACTGGAAATCATGTCCCGCAAAATAAACAAAACTGAGAAAGACAAATACCACATTTTCCCTTATATGAGGATTCTAGATTTAAATGTACACATATATGTATGTATGTATATGTGTGCATATATATGCCATTTCCATACATATGTATCATTGTAGTATACTCACATTCACCTGTGCTATCCTCCAGTGTTGCTATACACACATAATATGTGAAAGTAGAATGGAAACTCTACTAGAGGAAAGTTGTCTAAGTGGAGGAAGAGGACAGAATAAAAGTGGGTAATGGAGGAGGGACAAAATGTCATGCGTCTTTCCTCATTTGGAATCTAGACTTAGCCACACATGTATGTGTGACATAAAAAGAGAAAGGGAACTATTTGGGAGGGAAGAGGGTCAGTGGGAAGGAAAAAGGGACAGGTGAGGATGGGGGAGTATGAGCAAACTACAAGCACACACACACACACACACACACACACACACACATATATATATATATATATATATATGAAAATTTATGAAGAAACCCATTATTTGTACTCTAAACAAATTAAAAGAAAGGGAGGAGAAAGAAGCCTATGTGACAGAATGCAGAGCACACAGAATGACCAAAGAAGTATTCTTGTTAAAATCACTAAACCTCCCCCATCCTTTAGACTGGCTCTCACAGAGCTAAGAACTGACTGCTAAGCCTGACTACTTACTTCTGTTGCTTGAGCAGAAAAGAATTAAACCTAAGGAATAACAGGATGTATAGAAGATCTGATCAAGGCAGATCAGCTTTCACTGTAGATGCCAATATGAATAGGGAAGATAAACATAAAGACAAAAGCATAGAAAATAGAAGCATAGACAAATAAAGATAGTGTGTGCTAAAATCCCAGAAGGCACTTACTGTAAGGCAATAATGGCACATTGGCAGCTATCTAACGAACTCAGAGCCAAAGTCTAATCTTGCCTTGCTACCTCTTCATAACTAAATGGGTTCCTGAGTCCCAGAAAATCCCTCAGGTCTGGTGCCACAAGATGGTGAAGCCTTTTGTGGGTAACATCAGCAAGAAATTAGAACGGGAACCCATATCATTAGAAGAAGAATCCTCCATTTCTCCAAAGGCACAAAAGCTATTTCCTACCAGCACAAAACTGCATTTGTAAATCAATGCGAACCACTAGCTATGAGCACAGTTGCCTGACTTCTCAGTAAAGGAAATAATGACACCCTCTATGAGTGCTGGGAACCAGGCTATGCCTTCTTGATTAATTGGATACCTTGGAAATATAACTAAAGAGTATTGTTTCAGTTTAAGGGCACCGGAGTTTCTTACCACTGTTTACTTGGTTTCTATATAAGAATCATGAATTCTAGTAGTTGTTAAGAGTGATCATGGGCAATACACGTTGTATCTTAGAGATTGTAAACATTATGCATCTGTAACTATCATGTGAGTATCGGGTGATGGTGACGTGATGCAGCTACGTGCTGCATCCTTAGTTACTTTCTGTTAGTATTGTATCCTTGGTGGTTTCTTCGTTACCCCTGATCTGATTCCTATATAAGATCTGTGTGCCTCACAACAGGAGGCCATTCTGTGATTGCTTGCCTGACTGTAAGAATCTATCTTCGAATAAATTCATCGCATAACTTCAAGACTTTTGTCTTGGTTTCTTTCTTGTTGAAGCTCCAAGCCTGGTGGGTTTGGGGGCCGTTCGACAAATGGCACCCAACGTGGGGCCCGAGGGGCTCAAAAGACCCCTGACTCAAGTAAGTATAAAGAAACAGGTAAGTATGATTTTGTTAGGTATTTTCTTTTCCCTTCTTCACTTCAGTACATTTTTTATAGTTATGGGTTGCAAGTTTCTAGAGTACAGATAGATAACTGTCTCCAGACGATTGTAAAGTTTGGTTCATGGGTTCCTGATATGAGACCTTTAGATTTTAAAACATGGAACAGAGTCAGAATAAATGTGGAAAAGGCATTTCAGACAGGAGAAGCAATGTCACTTGATTTCTGGGCTATTTGGACACTTGCTAGAGCATTCGTTGAATGCAGTCCAAGGAGATTGTGTCCAAGCCAGCTTTTTCATACATCTAGAAGGGTGATTAATCTTTATAAAATTCCTTAGGCATTGAGGCGTAAAGTCTTAGAGCAAGTTTGCAGAGTTATTTATTCAGAGTTTCCTCCTCCTCCTTACCCTGTTCCAGTCTCTCAGAGTTCGGTAAGATTGATGGCTCAGACGGCTAACTTTAAATTCTTTTGCAGAAAATCAGAATTAGATATGAATAATGGCCATATTCTAAGAATGACTAAGTATAATGGTGAAAAAGGGAACAGGGAAAGATTACATGGTGTGCTGTCTCTTTACCTTGCTGTCTAAAATGTTTTTTGCCTGCTGCTTCTTGCTTGTTTCTTAGTATCTTTCACTGCTTTGAACTGCAGTTTTGTTTGTTTGCCTTCTTGAAGTAGCATGTAGATAGGATGTAAATGACTCTGGACAGAAACTTGTCCTTTCTCTTAGGACTCATGCTAGTTCTCACAAGCAAACTCTGTTCTCAAGAATTTTCCAGGCTCAGGCTGACCCCCTGACCCTGGGAGAGTATCTGAGAGCAGCCTGCATGTTTTATTGCTTTGGCATGCAGGATTTATCTGACAAAAAAAGCATCCACCTCATGGTCAGTTTCTAGGGTACTAGTGGCTACTAGTATCCACCCAAATCTAGTGGCAGTAGGTTAATCAGGAAATATAGAGGCAGTAGTGAGGGCTGTACTCGGAAACTGACTCCACAGTTTGTGTGCTTTGGGATGTAAAACTTGCGCGCCCACGCATTATCGACCTGGTTCTTTTTCAGATCTGCATCAGGTGCCATTCCCCACACGTTTTGTTTCTCAATTTACTAATTTGACTTGTTGGCACCACTTAAAATTCTAATTTTCCTCATTTAGGGCTTGGTAGGGCTTTGTCTGTTGAAAATGACACTGTTGAAACTTTGTGATGCATTCCTTCCCGACGGGACAGGTCGGTGGCTCAGGTATGGTTGAGGTGGCATCCTGAGTACTCGGTACGAGTGGCTTGTGGCAGAAGTTACTTGTGGTGAGTTTTTTGGAGTACCTTGTGTCAAAAATTTTGCAAATAATTTTTATCTTGGATCCATTAATTTTGAAAGACGTCAATTATTTTGTCATGTGTGTGTTGGAGCTCCTTAGCGCAGCCTTTAAGGTTGCTAATAACTGGTTGCATTCCGACCCCAGCAACTAGTCAGAGCCTTGTGCTAAAATAGGGCCTATTGTGTGTCTTATATGTTTTGTGTATATTTCTTTTCTTATATATTAATTATTGTACATGTTAGATTGATTATGTAGATATTGTAATTTAAGTTGTCTCTGTCTTGTATGTCTCAGAAATTATAAAATCTGGATCCATCAATTTCAAAGACTTCATTTATACTGTGCACACTTCTAAGTTTGAAGTTTTAATTCGATAAACTGGTACCAGTAACTAAAATTACATTAATAAAATTATATATGTGATGTATATTTCTCTTATGGTTAGTTTTAAAGGGTTTTCTTTAGTTTGTTTAAATTTAATTGTTGTTTGTCTAAGTTTCTATAGATACCTGTTCACACTTTGTTGTTCCACGATTTGTATTATGTTACCTTAGCAACCTATTGTGCCTCGCTTGTTTGTGTCACCCTTGACTATTTGTTTCTAGATGTTTCTGGAATGGGGTAGTGGTTTTGTAAGATTGCATTTTACTCTAATTTGTATTTTAACTTTCATTCTTCCCTTGATCCTTTGTAAAATCTTGAACTTTTATTTCGTGTATGTATCAAATTCTGTTTTTATTACTATTTCTGTTTAAGTTAACATTCTTCTTTCATAAAAGAGTAAGTATGGGACAAGGCAATAGTCACTTGCTTTTTGTCTCTATGCTCAAAAATATGCTTGAGGTAAGAGGTGCTGCAGTGAGCTCGCAAAAAATAACTGACATTATAGATTTTGTTGAAAGAGTTTGTCCTTGGTTTTCTGAACAGGGTACCTTAAATATATAGACACGGCAACAAGTGGAAAAGGAGTTATGCGATTATTATGATAAGGAAGGACCAATGAAGGTTCCAATAGATGCTTTTAGTCTCTGGGCCCTAATTCGAGATTCTATAAATTCTCAGTCAGAACTGGAGAAAACATCTGAAGGGTGTGAACTGAATTCTGTTGGTCAACCTTCTGTTCCCCCAAAAAAGGTACTAGATGATGCTTTGAGCTTGTTTGATGCTTTGCGAGATAAGTATGATGGGGAATCTGATTTAACTAAGGAAGTTTCTTCTTTACCATTACAAATAGCTAAGGGATTGACTGATATGGCAAGCAAAATGAAGCATGTGCACACCCAGTTACAAATTTTTAATAAGAATTACCTGTCTGATTATCTTGGGCTTTGTTCTGCTGTTGGGTCTTCTTATACACAGGGAATAGGCATAGCTGCTGCTTTGCAAGCCAACTCTATGCAAGATGTTATATTTCAACAGCATAGCAAGAAAAGATGTTTTAAATGTGGACAAAAAGGGCATTTTCAAAACAACTGACCTCGTGGCAACTCAAAGTTCAGAAAGAAATAAGGTCCTGGGATTTGCCCTCGCTGTAAAAAGGGAAGACATTGGGCTAGAAATTGTAGGTCGACACGAGATCTACAAGGGAATCGTATCTCAGGTAGTGGACAAAGGGGCCTGGAGCAATGTTTCTCCGAGCAAATTCAGCCTACACAAAACTAGATCTCAGTTGCTCCATTTCGCAGTGGTAACCTCACATCACTTTTGCAGCTTTCAGATCATAGAGTCTAACACTTTGTGTCACAAATTCCAAAAATGAGGACTTACTTCTACAGGTCTTTGTCTCTATCAAAAGGTCTTTGCAACAATTTGGTCTACAAATAGCGGGTCATATTCTTATAATTCCTTTTAGCAATTGATTGGCTGTTTTAAACTTCTGATGCCTGGGGCATTGCCCTGGCTAATTATTCAGGTTCTATTGATAATCATTATCCCAAACATAAGCTTCTACAATTTTCTCACACTACTAATATCATATTCCCTAAGGTTACAACTTCAATTCCTTTGCCAAATGCATTGTTAATTTTCACAGATGGCTCTTCCAACAGGAGTGCCTCCTACGTTGCTGATGGAAAAGGTGTTGTTGTGCATACACCACGTTCTCCAGCACACATTGCTGAACTTCAAGCTGTTACTTTAGCTTTTCAAAGATTTCCAGATCAAGAGTTTAATCTTTATACTGATAGTTGTTATGTATTTTCTGCATTATGTCTGTTGGAAACTGTTCCTGTTAGGTATCTCTTCAACACAACTATTTCTCCTAAGGTTGGTGATGTAGGTTTTCTAAACAAAAACCAATATGAATTTCAATAATTTCAACAATTCTGTAGGTTAAAATGGTTGATCTTGTTTCTTTTGTTGATTGTTTTTGTTTCCTTGGATACTTACTTTCAGCTTTTGTGTCTATGTTCATTGCATAATATCATGGATGTTTGTTCTCTGTTTACGTTATTCTTTTGTTTATAGATGCTTCTCCTGCTGGTTGACATGGGACATAAATTTGTTTCATTTTACCTTGGTTACCTAGTTTGTATTATACAGGGTTGCTCTTTTCCTTGCAGAGATCATTCTTGTGTGGAACATCTACTTGTCTTCTACCTCTTGGCAACTCATTGGAGTGTGATTCTCTTTAATTATTTCTTCTAAACATTATAACACAAATGGTACATCAGATCCTAAAACTTTAGCATTTCAGCATAGAGCTTGTTTGTATTCGGTTGTGTGTTCTTCTAATTGTGTTTTATTACTTTTGTCTGGCTAGCTCAGTCGGTTCTTAACTTAAATTTTTATTTAGGACTTTTCTGAGATCTTCATAGTACTTTGATCATTTTTAAAATTTTGCTAAATTTCATTGCCTCTTAGGCTTTATTAAAATCCCTTGAGTTCATTAAAACTTTCTTACAGAAATTAATATTTTCAAGATTGGGTATTCAAAACATCAGATGTATTATTTCAGTGACAATGAAGTTATCGGGACAAGGAAATCTGTTTTTCATCATGTGTTTTCTACTCACTTGTGTCTCTGCTCCTAAAGCTGAGGTAATATATTGGGCTCATGTATCTAATCCTCCTCTCCTTCATCCTTATACTTGGAAGGAGCCTACTATTGTGGTTACTACTTTTCCTATGAATGTACTGTCACGCCCTTATGGAACAGGTCAGGAGAAGGAAATTAAAGGAGTACTAATTGGAAAAGAAGAGGCCAAACTATCACTCTTGAAGATGATATGGTACTATACCTAAGAGATCCCAAAAGTTCCACCAGAAAACTCCTAGAACTGACCAACACTTTCAGCATAGTGGCAGGTTATAAAATCAATCTACAAAAATCAGTAGCCTTTCTATATACCAATAACAAGCAATTGGAGAAAGAGTACAGGGAAATGCTCCCATTCACAATTGCTACAAAAAATTAAAGTACCTTGGAATAAATCTGACCAAAGACACCAAAGATCTCTACAATGAAAATTTTAAATTGTTAAAGAAAGAGATTGAGGAAGACACCAGGAGATGGAAGGACTGCCCATGTTCATGAGTTGGAAGAATATTGTTAAAATGACCATCCTACCAAAAGCAATATACAGATTCAATGCAATGCCAATCAAAATCCCTGTGACATACTTCACAGATTTAGAAAAAAATGCATCCTTAAATTCATATGGAGGTATAAAAGACCCTGGATAGCCAAAGCAACCCTGAGCATAAAGAGCAATGCTGGGGGTTGGGTACTATACCAAATCTCAAAGTATACTACAGAGCCATGGTCATAAAAACAGAATGGTACTGATGCAAAAACAGAAGCATAGATCAATGGAACATCATTGAAGATCCAAACCTGAGTACATGCAATTTCAGCCACCTGCTATTTGACAAAGGTGCCAAGAACACACAATGGAGGAAAGAGAATCTTCAACAAATGGTGCTGGCAAAACTGGATCTCCACCTGTAGAAGAATGAAACTAGATCCTTACCTTTTGCCTTGCACAAAAGTCAACTCCAAATGGATCAAAGACCTCAGAAAACGCTTTCTTACACCTCAATGTGAAAATGGAAACCCGGAAACTATTAGAAGAAAATATTGGCAGTAGCTTACAGGATACAGGTGTAGGAAAGGGTTTTCTAAATCAGACGGACGTTGCCCAGGAATTGTCAGCAAACAAGTGGGACCTCATTAAACTAAAAGGCTTCTGTACACCAAAACAATCAAAAAAGTGAAAAGAAAACCCATAGAATGGGAAAAAATCTTCACCAGTGACACATCTGACAGAGGTTTAACATCCAGAATATATAAAGAATTCAAAAACCAAAGAAGTGAGAAACCAAATGACCCAGTAAAAAGATGGGCTAAAGATCTAAAAAGAGAGTTCTCAAAGGAAGAAATAAAGATGGCTAACATCTCAAAAAGTGTTCAACACTGTTAGTAATTAGGGAAATGCAAATTAAAACTACCCTAAGGTATCAACTTACCCCAATTAGACTGGCTAGCATCAAGAGAACAAATGAAACCAAATGCTGGCGAGGACGTGGAGAAAAAGAAACGCTCATTCACTGCTGGTGGGATTGCAAACTCATGCAGCCTCTATGGAAAACAGTGTAGAGAACTCTTAAAAAACTAAAAATGATCCTACCTACCATATGACCCAGTTATACCACTCCTTGGCATATACCCAAAGGACTCATCCTATTGTAGAGACACTTGTACAACCATGTTTGTTGCTGTTCTTTTCACAATAGCTAAGAGATAGAAACAACCTAAGTGTCACTCAACTGATGAGTGGTTAACAAAAATGTGGTATGTTTACACAATGGAGTTCTATTCAGCACTAAAGAAAGATGAAATAATGAAATTTGCAGGTAAATGGATGGCTCTAGAAACTGTTATACTAGGTGAAGTAACACAGACACAGAAAAATAAACGACGTATGTTCTCCCTCATATATCGCTCCTAGCACCAAATCCTTTTAAATTCCAGGTCCTTTTAATAAGATGATGCTATACAGCAGTCCTTTCTGCAAGAAATAACTATCATCATCACGACTTCGGCTGAGCCTAATCACTAAACATGGTCATATTGGGCTTGTTGACAGTTATGCTCATTCATTAAAGGAGTGCCAAGCAGGGTCACTGGACCCTCACCTGAATATCCAGCCACTCTTTCCAGCCACTCTTCCCAGCCAACTAGTCCAGTCTTGGAAAACAAAGGAAAAATGAGGAAGAACCCAATAGAGGGGTGCTTTTGGAAGCTATTCTGGTTTGTTTCTTCACTGCTGTTACAAAACACTCTGACCAATACCAACGTGGGGAGGAAAGGGTTTATTTAGCTTACATATCCCAGGTCACAGTTCATCCAGGGGCCCAAGGTAGGAACTCAGGGCAGGAACCTGGAGGCAGGAGCTGGAGCACAGGCCATGGAGAATCACTGCTTACTGGCTTGCTCCTCTGGCCCCTGTTCAACCTGCTTTCTTATGCAGCACAGGCCCATCTGCCCAGGGGTGGCACCACCCACAGTGGGCTGGGCCCTCCCACATCACTCATCAAGAAGAGGCCTCTCGGACATGGCCATAGGGCAGTCCAATAGAGGAAATTCCCCAATTGTGGCTCCCTCAACCCAGGTGTGTCAAGTTGACACTAAAGCTATCCAGCACAATTGACCCCTTGTCAATTTGACACACAAACATCACTATGAAAACATAATTTTCCAATTTCTGTCCCCAAGATATGATGTTAATATCACAACATAAGACAGTACAACATTAAAAGCCCCACAGTCCTTAAAAAATCCGAACACTTAAAAGTTCATAATCTCTTTTAAAAGTCTCTTAACTTTGGGTTTCTGTAAAATCCAAAACAAGTACTGTCTTATTTCAAAGGGAAGAATCGGGTACACCTAAGCAAAACCAAAGTCCAGCAAAGTAGCTCAAGGCAGGACATCTGGGATTCACTCACGATCTTCTGACCTCCAAAGGGTTCTGGCAACTCCATTTCTCTGACTCTGCCATCCACAGCACACACAGCTCAACTCGCAGACCCAGGCCAGCTCCATTCCACACCTACTGCAGTCCTTGGTAGTCATCCCACAGTCCTGGCATCTCCAAAAAGCTGGGGTCTCCACTGAAACTGAGGCTACACTTTCACCAATGGCCTCTTGTGCCTCTGGGGTGCAAAGCCTCAGATTCTCTCCATGACCCCTTCAACCTGGAGTCTTCATGGCAACTGAAGCTGCACTTTCACCTATGGCCTTTCCTGGCCTCTCAGAGTGCCAAGCCTCAGCTGCTCTCTGTGACCCCTTCACGCTTTCAACACAAGAACCATGCAGGAGACTCTTACACATTACCAAGTCCTGCTTCCAGCTTGAGGTAGAGGCTCAGGTCCCCTCTGTGTGCTGATCCTGAGGAAATACCTCCCAGAACACTTCACCCCAGTGATGCTGGTATCTTGTTACTTACAGCTGATTTTTCAGACCCAGATAACCAGCATCAATTGTCCCAGTAAAGCAAAGGTTTTGCTTTAGGTGCTGGTCTCTTCTTAATCAGAGCTGATTCTACAACCCCTGCTGACCAGAACCCACAGATTCTCAATCCAAAATCTCACACGAACAGCCCTGATAGTCTCTGATTCCCTTTGAAGCTTCACAAGCCAGGCCTCCATCATCTACAACTCTTTGAGCATAACTGTTCCAAGCTCCACAGCAACAAACTCTGAGCACGCAATGGCTTTTCCAGCCCAAAGTTCCAAACACTTCCATGGTTCTCCTAAAAACACCAAGGTCAGTCTGTCACAGCAATATCCCACTCTCTAGTACCAATTTTTGTTCTGGTTTGTTTCTTCATTACTGTGACAAAATACTCTGACCACTATCAACTTGGGGAGGAAAGGGTTTATTTAGCTTACATATCCCAGGTCATAGTTCATCCAGGAGCCCAAGGTAGGAACTCAGGGCAGGAACCTGGAAGCAGGATCTGGAGCACAGGTCATGGAGGAATGATGCTTACTGGCTTGCTCCCCTGGCCCTTGCTCAGCCTGCTTTCTTATGCAACACAGGCCTACCTGCTCAGGGGCAGCACCATCCACAGTGGCCTGGGCCCTTCCACATCACTCATCAAGAAGATGCCCCTCAGACTTGGCCACAGGCCAGTCCAATAGAGGCAATTCCCCAACTGAGGCTCCTTCAACCCCAGTGTGTCAAGTTGACACCAAAGCTATCCAGCACACTCTCCAACCACCATTCAGTTTTTATAGATTTGCCCAGGACATGTCTTAACTGTTACAACATTGATGGATTTAGGTTACAGTTTACATGATTACCAGCACAGATGCATATGTGTCATAATTACTCTTGCCTTTACTTCTCCTTCACATCTCCCATTCATGATTCAAGGACTTTCTTCTCCCCTTAGAGACAATAGTTATGCAATTTCGGAATCCTTTAGATAGACTCACTGAAGGGGTACTTCAATTGCCTCACCCTGCATCCTTGTTCAGCATGGAAGTAGCCAGAGCAGTCTGTATCCCTATTCCCTATTGTAAATCTGGATAAACCCTTCATAGGATGGCGTGATAAGAATAGGAGGTAAGAATTTGCTAGGCAGTTAGGGAAAAAGATCCCAAAGAAATGTAGCCCGTTTCTTGGCTAAAAGTCAAAATGTCCTTGGGCCTCATAACAATATACTCTGTTCCAAGGCCAAAAATGTCAAAAGTATTTGGGAGCTTGTATTTAATCCTTAAAAGATTTTAGGGCTATCTCTTCAGAGGGGGAAATGTTGAAGGGGAGGGAGTGGGCATTGATTTGATCAAAACACCTTACATGCATGTATGAAATTCTCAATAAAGTTATTGTAAAAAAATTTTTAAAAAAGACACAAACCAGTTGAATGGATTAAGAAACAAAACCCAACTTTTTGTTGTCTGCAAGAAACCCGTCTATTCTGGTTTGTTTCTTCATTTCTGTGACAAAACACTCTGACCACTACCAACTTGGGGAGGAAAGGGTTTATTTGTCTTACATCTCTGGGGTCACGGTTCATCAGGGAGCCCAAGGTAGGAACTCAGGGCAGGAACCTGGAGGCAGGAGCTGGAGCACAGGCCATGGAAGAAAGCTGTTTACTGGCTTGCTCCCCTGGCCCTTGCTCACCTTGCTCTTATCTAACACAGGCCCACCTGCCCAGGGGTGGCACTACCCACAGTGGGATGGGCCCTCCCACATCACTCAACATTCAAGAAGATGCCCCACAAACATGGCCACAGGCCAGTCCAGTGGAGGAAATTCCTCAATTAAGGCTCCCTCGACCCAGGTGTGTCAAGTTGACACTAAAGCTATCCAGCACAATTGACCCCTCGTCAACTTGGCAAGCAAACACATTACTATTAAACACTAACCTTTCCAATTCTTGTCCCCAAGACACAATATTAACATTAATATTACAACATAAGACAGTACAACTTTAAAAACCCCACAGTCCTTAAAAAATCCAAATACTTGGCAGGCATGGTGGTGCATGCCTTTAATCCCAGCACATGGGAGGCAGAGGCAGTGGGTCTTTGTGAGTTCGAGGCCAGCCTGGTCTACATAGTGAGTCCCAGGACAGCACAGTGGGCTGGGCCCTCCCACATCACTAATCAAGAAGATACCCCTCAGACATGGCCACAGGCCACTCCAACATAAGACAGTACAATCTTAAAAGCCCACAGTCCTTAAAAAATCCACAACAAGACTGTCTTATTTCAAAGGGAAAAATCAAGCACATCTAAGCAAAACCAAAGTCCAACAAAGTAGCTCAAGGCTGGACATCTGTGATTCACTCACAATCTTCTGGGCTCTAGGGTTCTGGCAGCTCCACTGCTCTGACTCTGCCATCCACAGCACATGCATCTCATCTTGTAGACTCAGGCCAGCTCCATTCCACACCTATTGCAGTCCTTGGTGGTCATCCCACAGTCCTGGCATCTCCAAAAAGCTGGGGTCTCCACTGAAACTGAAGCTACACCTTCACCAATGGCCTCTTCGTGCCTCCGGGGTGCAAAGCCTCAGTTTCTCTCCATGACCCCTTCAATCCTGGGGTCTTCATGGCAACTGAAGCTGCACTTTCACCTATGGCCTTTCCTGGCCTCTCAGAGTGCCAAGCCTCAGCTGTTTTCTGTGACCGCTTCATGTTTTCCACACCAGAACCATGCAGGAGACTCTTACACATTACCAAGTCCTGCTTCCAGCTTGAAATAAAGGTGCAGGTCCCCTCTGTGTGCTGACCCTGAGGAAATACCTCCTGGAAGACTTCACCCCAGTGATGCTGGTATCTTGTTACTTACAGCTGATTTTTCAGCCCCAGCTAACCAGCATCAATTGTCCCAGTAAAGCAAAGGTTTTACTTCAGGTTCTGGTCTCTTCTTAATCACCGATGATTCTTCAGCCCCAGCAAACCAGAACCCACAGATTCTCAATTCAAAATATCACACAAACAGCCCTGATAGTCTCTGATTCCCTTTGAAGCTTCATAAGCCAGGCCTCCATCATGTACAACTCTTTCAGCATAACTGTTCCAAAGCTCCACACCAACAAACTCTGAGCACACAATGGCTTTTCCAGCCCAAAGTTCAAACACTTCCAAGGTCCTCCCCAAAATACCAAGGTCAGCCTGTCACAGCAATACCACACTCTCGGTACCAATTTCTGTTCTTGTTTGTTTCTTCATTGCTGTGACAAAACACTCTGAACACTACCAACTTGGGGAAGAAAGAGTTTATTTATCTTACATCTCCAGGGTCACGGTTCATCAGTGATCCCAAGGTAGGAACTCAGGGCAGGAACCTGGAGGCAGGAGCTGAAGCACAGGCCATGGAGGAATGCTGTTTACTGGCTTGCTCCCCTGGCCCTTGCTCATCTTGCTCTTATCCAACACAGGCCCACCTGCTCAGGGGTGGCACTACCCACAGTGGGCTGGGCCCTCCCACATCACTCAACAATCAAGAAGTTGCCCCACAGACATGGCCACTAGCCAGTTCAATGGAGGAAATTCCCCAATTGAGACTCCCTCAGCCCAGGTGTGTCAAGTTGACACTAAAGCTATCCAGCACACCATCTCACTTTCAAGTATAGGCACTACCTTAAGGTGAAGGGACAGAAAAATATTCCAAGCAAATAGTACTAAGAAAAAAACAGGAGTTGCCATTCTAATATCTGACAAAATAAGACTTCAAACTAAAATGAATCAGAAGAGATAGAGGGCCACTTCATTCTGATCAAAGGAACAACTGAAACTGACCAAGAAGATACTACAATATTACAATAAGGAACATACATTCACCAAACTCTGGGGTACCCAACTTCATAAAAACAGACTACAGGACTTTAAGAGCCAGATTAATCCCAACTCATTAATAATAGGGGATTTCAATACCCCATTGTCTCCATTAGATAGGTCAACAGGACAGAGAATTAACAGAGAGACATCTGAATTAAACAATACCATACATCAAATGGACCTAACAGACATCTACTGAATATCCCACCCAAGCACCAAAGAATACACTTTCTATTCAGTGCCCCATGGAATTTTCTCCAAAGTCAACAATATACTGGGGCAAAAAACAAGCCTCAACAAATACAAAAAGATTGAAATAGTTCCATGGATTCTATCAAACCACAATACAATAAAGCTTAAAATCAACACTGGAAGAAACCCTATTAACTACATGAACACATGGAGATTAAACAATACACTACTGAATGATGAGTGGCTCAAAGGAGAAATTAAGAAAGAAATAAAAGTATTCCTGGAACTAAATGAAAAGGACAATACAACACAACAAAACCTCTGGGACATGTTGAAAACTGTCCTTGGAGGGAAGTTTATAGCTTTAAGTGCCTACATTAAAAATTCAGAAAGAACACAAATAAATTGTTCGGGGTCCAAAAAATTTTCTAAATTGACCACTCGGACACTGAGTCTCAGTAAAAAGGAGCGCTTTATTGGAGGCAACTGGTTGGGGACACAGACAGTCTCGGGAGCTGTACTGAGACCCTGAACAGTGAAAACTTAGGACTTTTAAGCAGAAAAACCACAAATACCACAAAGCAGGAGGTGTCCATAGAAACTATACACAGAATAACCAAGAAAGGATTGGAACAATCTAGGGCTGATTTCCAGAGACTTTACCTATACAGCCATTGGCTGTCTTACCTGGGGCAGAATGTTCTTTCTCTTCTGCCCCAGATTATTCCCAGAGACCATATACAGATGTATCAAGTATACTGTCATTGGTTAGCTCACCTGGGGCAGAACGTTCTATCTCATCTGCCCCGGGCCATTTCCATAGAAATCATAAACAGGGTTTGAGCAATGAAGGGGATTTCCAGAGTCAGATGGAGGACAGCTTTTTCTCAGAGGATAGGGAGGGGGTCTGAGGGGCACCCTTTCAAAATGACTTAACATTGCAACTCAAGACACTTGAAAAGCAAAAACAAATGAAACCCAAATCCAGCAGACAAGAAGAAATAACAAAAATCAGAGCAGAAATTAATAAAATAGAAACAAAGAAAATAATATAAAGAATCAATGAATCCAAGAGCTGGTTCTTTGAAAAGATAAACAAGATTCATAGATCCTTAGCCCAGTTAACCAAAAGCAAGAAAGAGCACCTCCAAACAAACAAAATCATAGATGAGAGAGGAAACACCACAACAGACACCAAAAAGATCCAGAACATTATAAGTAAATACTTTAAAAACCTATACACTACTAAATTTGAAAACCTAAAAGAAATTGACTGGCATCTAAAAGCATGGGAACCACCAAAACTGAACCAAGAAGAAATCAACAGCTTAAAAAGACCCATGACACATTAAGAAATTGAAATAGTAATACAAAACCTCCTGACTAATAACAGCCCTCGACCAGGTGGAGTTACAGCAGAATTCTACCAGACATTTAAAGAAGATCTATATTCAATAACTACTTAATTTATTCAAAAAGATAGAAATGGAGGGAGAACTTCTAAATTCCTTCTATGAAGCCAGCATCACTCTAATACCAAAACCAGGCAAAGATATGCCCAAAAAAGAGAGCTATAGACCCATATCTTTAATGAACATAGATGCAAAAATTCTCAACAAAATACTTGCAAACTGCATACAAACAACATATTAAAAAGATCATCCACCATGATCAAGTCAGCTTTATTAGAGAGATGCAGGGATGGTTAGATATATGTAAGTCAGTAAATGTCATAAATCATATAAATGGATTCAAAGACAAGAACCACATGGTCATCTCATTAGATATAGAGAAGGCCTTGGACAAAATTCAGCATGCATTTATCTTCAAAGTCCTAGAGGGAACTGGACTGGAGAGAATATACCTCAACATAATTAAAGTCATATACAAACAAACCCACAGCCAACATCATTATAAATGGAGACAAACTGGAATCATTCCCATTAAAATCAGGAACCAAACAAAGCTGTTCACTATCTCCACTCCTCTTTAACATAGTGCTTGAAACTCCTGAAAGAGCAGTAAGACAAGAGAAGGAAATCAAAAGAATAATAATTGGAAAAGAAAGATCAAATTATCCCTTTTTGCAGATGATATATTATATTTAAGAGATACCAAAAATTCCACCAGAAAACTCCTAGAAATTATTACCACTTTCAGTAAAGTGGCAGGTTACAAAATTAATCTACAAAGTCTGTAGCCTTTCTATATACCAATAACAAGCAATCAGAAAAAAAAAAGAGTACATGGAAACACTCCCTTTCACAATAGCCCCCAAAAAATCTCAGGATAAACCTGACCAAAGACCCCAAAGAACTCTACAATGAAAATTTTAAATCTTTGAAGACAGAGATTGAGGAGGACACCAGAAAATGGAAGGACCTCCCATGCTCATGGATTAGAAGGATTAATATTGTGAAAATGACCATCCTACCAAAAGCCATTTATAGATTCAATGCAATGCCAACCAAAATCCTCATGACATTTTTCACAGAATTGGAAAAAACTATCCTAAGATTCTTATGAAAGCACAAAAGACCTCAAATAGCCAAAGCAACCCTGAGAACTAAGAGCAATGCTGGGGGGATTACTATAACAGATTTTAAATTATATTACAGAGGTATAGTCATAAAAACAACATGGTACTGGCACAAAAATAGACCTGTGGATCAATGGAACAAAATTGAAGAACCAAATACAAGCACATGCAATTTCAACAACCTGATATTTGACAAAGGAGCCAAGAATATTCACTGGAGAAAAGATAACATGTTTAGCAAATAGTGCTGGCAAAACTGATCCACCTGTAGAAGAATGAAACTAACCCCCTATCTTTCACCTTGCACAAAAGTCAACTCCAAATTGATCAAAGACCTCAATGTGAGGCCTGAAACTCTGAAACTGTTAGAAGAAACCATTGGCAACAACTTACAAGATACAGGTGTAGGAAAGGATTTTCTAAACCAGACATCAATTGCTTAAGAAAGAAGGTCAAGAATCAACAAATGGGATCTCATTAAACTAAAAAGCTTCTGTACATCAAAAGAAGTAACCAAGGAAATTAAGAGAAACACACAGAGTGAGAGAAAATGTTTACCAGCAAGACATCTGACAGGGATCTAAAATCCAGAATATATAACGAACTCAAAAAACAAAGAATCAAAAAAGGAAGTAACCCATGGGATGGAGAGATGGCTCAGTGGTTAAGAACACTGACAGTTCTTGAAGACTCAGGTTTGATTCTGAGCACACACATGGCAGCTAACAACTGTCTGTAACTCCAGTTCTAAGAGATCCAACAGCGTCTTCAGTCCTCCGTGGGCATTGCATGACATAGGTGCACTTACATACATGCAGGCATAACACTCATACACAAAAAATAAAAATAATAAAATATTTTAAAAATAATAACATAAAATATTTTTTAAAAAAGAAAGGAAGAAATCCAATTAAAAGATGGGCTAAGGACCTAAACAGAGAGTTCTCAAAAGAAGAAATAAAGATGGCTAAGAAGCATCTTAAAAGATGTTGAATATCACTAGTAATTAGGGAAATTCAAATTAAAACCACTTTAAGATTTCATCTTACCTCTGTCAGACTGGCTAAGATCAAGAGAAAAAAATGATACTAAATGTTGGAGAGGATGTGGGGAAAGGGGCACACTCATTCACTACTGGTAGGACTGCAAACTGTACAACCCCCTATGGAAAGCAGTGTGAAGAACTCTTTAAAAACTGCAAAT
>NW_008340429.1:1061564-1062772 GCF_000622305.1 Nannospalax galili
AATGAACCTACCATTTGACCCAGTTATACCACTCCTTGGCATATACCCAAAGAACTCATCCTTTTGCAGAGACACTTGTGTGTCCTTGTTTGTTGCTCCTCTTTTCACAATAGCTAAGAGTTGGAAGCAACCTAAGTGTCCCCCACTTGAAGAGTGGATAATAAAAATGGGGTTCATTTATACAATGGAGTTTTACTCAGCAGTAAAGAAAGACGAAGTCAACAAATTTGCAGGTAAATGGATGGAACTAGAAACTGTTATACTAAGTGAAGTAACACAGACTCAAAAAAAAAAGACATATGTCTCCCTCATATGTGGATCCTAGAACCAGACTCTGATAAATAAGTATGCAACCAGTCATAACTACAGGAACCAGGATAATGGAAAGGATGCCTTGTGACATGTTGCTCCCATTGGCAGATCATGAGACTGATCCCTAGAGCTTGCCACTCCCTAATCACCACCCTTGGAATCAAGGCATCCTACTTGCTGTGCTGTGATTGGGCCACTATCTGTATATAAGCTTGTGCCTTCCTGCAATAAAGCAGACCTGTGTCATTGAACCTGGTCTCCTGTGTCTGAATGTGGCTCTGCTGACACAGTCTCCTCACCAGCCCTGGGGTCTGGACCAGACTGATCAGAGGAACTAAGAGAGCAGGAAAGCAGCCATAGCCGGAGGAGAGCAGTCACAGCTGGTGACCACAGTTAGCGCCCAACGTGGGGCTCGAAAAGCCCGACCCCATGAGGCTGTAACACTCGGGCTGTAACACTCAGGGCTCTGGATGCCCTCTTTGCCAGTGATTCTTCCATGGGTGCTCGCTGGCTTTGTTCTCCTGTGCTTCTTCTTCTGGCTTGCAGTCTTCGGTTTGGCGTGTCATTCCTGTCTCCACTGATCGTCTTCCTGAACGGTTCCTGAGTCCCTTTGGGTACATCTTACAGGGTGAGTGACCTCCAGTATGGGAAATAGTCATCCAGCTGCTGCCAGCCCCTGCACTGATGCACTGGTTTCTCTCCTCAGGAGTAGGCAAGTTAGGGTAACAGAAAAGGATGTAACTAAGGTTTTAGATGAAGTACTAGCTCTTGCCCCCTGGTTTACAGATTCTTGTTGCTGGGATCCTGAACAATGGGCTTGCATTTTATTCTTGGCCCAGCTTAGAGAAGTCAGGGAGGGATGCCCACAGTCTGGGCTGTTCTACCCCATTGTGACT
>NW_008340429.1:1064498-1075435 GCF_000622305.1 Nannospalax galili
GCCAGGCATGTCTCTGCAAACAAGGACCTGCTGTTCCTTGCCCTTACCAACCTAGAGATATGAAAATTAGGCTTGAGCATAGGTGTAAAATCTTACAGAACAACGATGCAATGGACCTGAGACAATGGCCCGACTGCCAGAGCCACAGGAAATGCCTTGAGATATATACTCCTGTTGGCAGACTGTGAGACTGATGCCTAGAACTTGCCACTCCCTAATCCCCATCATTATCCCAGATGGGACGACCCCACTCCATCGGCTTTTATTGAATTCTTAGCCCCTTAAGAGGCCTTTGCATGGGCCAAAGCTTGATAAACTGCCTCTCCCTCTGCCAGACCATACCAAGGGACTCACCCTTTGAGGGCTGGTAGTCAATAACGGGTAAGATCCCAAAAGATGGGACAAGCTAAGACAGGCACAGTTCATAATGCTGGGTGACCCTTGAGGTAGGGACAACAATGCCGAGGCAAAGAACCTCGACTCCCACTGGTTGGCATGGAGTTGGCCCAGGCTTCTCTTGAGGAAGCTCACCATCTTGAGGGAGGGGGCTTTTGATACAATGACCCCCTGAGCCATTCTACTTTGCCTTGATGTATCTGGACAGATATCAATATGCTATGTATTCCAAACTATACCTTATCTTTAAAAATAAAAAAAAGGGGGAGATGTAGGAGACAGGCTTGAGCCTAGGGTGAAAGTCTTATTGACAGCCATACAGCAGGCCTGAGGCAACGGCCTGACTGCTGGAGCCACAAGGAATGCCTTGTGACATGTTGCTCCCATTGGCAGATCATGAGACTGATCCCTAGAGCTTGCCACTCCCTAATCACCACCCTTGGAATCAAGGTATCCTACTTGCTGTGCTATGATTGGACCACTATCCCTATATAAGCTTGTGCCTTCCTGCAATAAAGCAGACCTGTGTCACTGAACCTGGTCTCCTGTGTCTGAATGTGGCTCGCCTGACACAGTCTCCTCACCAGCCCTGGGGTCCAGACCGGACGACTGATCAGAGGAACTAAGAGAGCAGGAGAGCAGCCATAGCCAGAGGAGAGCAGCTACAGCCGGTGACCACATTCTCCCTCATATGTGGAGCCTAGCACCAAATCCTTATAAGGGAATATGTATCCAGACATAACTACAGGAGCCAGGATAATGAAAATGAACCAGAGAGGTAAAGGAAAAGAAAGAAGCTGAGAGAAGAAGAGCAGGAAACAGGTGTTACTAATGGAGATATGGATAAAAATGGCGTTATTTTAATGGGAAGGAGGAAAGATGGTTATACAAGGAATCTTAGGGATAAAGGGAAAGAAGGATCTCGTGAGAGGTGGGACCATAGGAGAAGGGTATTATTAAGAGATAAATGGGGGAAATGGGGCACTTTAAATGGGGAAACCATGCTGGAAGGGTTAGACAGTGAGACTGACAAATAATGCCTAGGTAGTTTTTTCTTTTAAGAAAACGGGGAACCATATTAGTCCAACAACCTACTGACAAATTATACATACAACTAATTGAAGGAACAAAATGTATTTCTAGTCAAGGTTTATCTGAGAACTTTTGGGTTTTTCCCAAACTTTATCTATATAGTGCATGGTAATTAAAAGTATCAGACTGGTAGAATTAACCTTCTTGGATATTAAACAGCCATACTTTGAGCCCTATACTAAGCTTGTCAGAGGAACATAAAGGACAGTTTCTGCTCCTTGCCTTCTAAGGTCGACTAAGTTCCAGAGGACTATGGAGCATCTCTCAAAATATTCTGTAACTGTGGTGAGTCACCTGTCCTCTTGATCAAGGAGGCCATGGAGACCACACAAGATGGACTTGAACCAGTGTCCAGCCTACAAAAAGAAGGGTCAACACAGAGAAAACATTTTCTCCATGCTTCCAAGCAAATCCAGCCATGGTCAAGCAGGACCTTTGACTTATATCTTCACATATATGTAACTGGTAATAGAAAGGAGCCAGGGTCTCCTCCCAAGCCCATGTGATCCCTGGAGAACAGATTCTCAAATGACCTTAAGAGTGAAAATAAATTGGTTTATTTGGGCCAACTTGTGTTTTGTCTTAAACACCCAAAAGGAAAGTATAACCAAAGATTAAAGTGATCAGTATATTTCTTTAAGAGTCCAAGTGTATAGCTAAAGGCTACATAAAAAGAAACAATGCCAGACTGGAGACACCTTCCTTTGAGTTGCTGGCCAGGGTGACTCAAGAGATTCCCAGACAGTAACCCAGCAGAGAACTGGGAAAATGAACAGCAGACCCCAATCTTATGTAAAGGAATATTGACAACTGGTTGCTGCTAGATGAGGAACATATGATCTTCCTAAAACAAGGGACTCTAGATAGGCTGACCAGACTCAGCAGATGGAGTAGCACTGGGGAATAGCTAGTGATATTGACAACACAGTGGACAGTAACAGGGATGACAGAGTATATGGGCTCCAGTGGGGGAATGGGGCTATGGCAGGGTGTCATCTGGGATGTGAGTATAAAGATGAATAAGATTGTTTGTGATGTTTTGTATAAAATACACAAAAAATCCATAAATAAAAAATGAGCTATATTTGAGGAAGAAGTATAAAAATTTGCTTCATGTTAATTAGTAGATAGGAAAAACATTATCACTGAAATCTACCTGATGAATTTATATCCATGCTCAGGTGCCAAGGATCCCAGAAAGTAACTGACTGTGACTAGCAATAACCAAATATACAGAAGTTAGAGATGCATGTGCAAACAACTAAGTGTTATTTGCATTAAAAATGAGTTTTTCTGTATGAAACAGAATATTTTAAAATGAAATGGAAGTCTTTTCTAAAGGTTAAAACCTCATTCAATTTTATATCTTATAGGATTTATACTGAATACAATAATATATAACTGCCAATATATACAGCCAATTTTGAAAGAGATGCATCTTTGCTCTGGAAAACATCATTGACTATGTCAATGCTGTTGTAATGAAATGTTCTACCAATTATGTAGTTAGTAAATAAATTTATAAACATAATTCCAAAGGAAAAAAAAGAAACAACAGGAGAAAGTCTCACAAGCAGAATGAATGAAATTGAAAACAGAATATCAAAACTGGATGATAAAGTTGAAAAGCTGGAAACACCATGAAAACTTCAAAAAACACAGGAATGGAATACTCGGAAAATGTGGAACAACATAAAATGACCAAATCTATGAATTAGAGGGAGAAGAAGAATCTCAAGCCAATGGCATCAAAAAGACCTTCAATAGACTTATAGAAGAAAACTTCCCTAGATTAAGGAAAGATATACCTGTAGAGATTCAAGAAGCACATAATACACCAATTAGATATTATCATAACAGAAAGTCCCCAGGGTATATCATAGTAAAAACATGAAATGTATACAACAAAGAGAGGATACTGAAAGCTGCTAGAGACAAAAAAGAAGTTACATATAAAGGAAAACCCATCAGAATACAACTGACTTTTCAGTGCAAGCTATGAACACCAGAAGAGCCTGGATCAAAGTATTCCCAGTTCTAAACAACCATGGATGCCAACCCCAAATACTTTATCCAGCAAAACTATCTATCAATATTGAAAAGGAACAGAAAAAATTTCCATGACACAAATAGACTGAAAGAATTCATGTCATCCAAACCAGCTGTACAGAGACTACTTGAAGCAATACAAAAGACCAAAGAAAGGAATGAGTATGCCCAAGAGGCTACAGAAAAATAAGAAAGGTAACACAAAATAGGGCCACAAACACAAAGAAATTAAAATGACGGTATCTAATGCACACCTTTTCAATACTAACACTAAATATTGATGACCTCGATCTCCCTGTCCAAAGGCATAGGCTGGTGTAATGGATCAAGAAAGAAAACCCATCTTTTTGTTGTCTTCAAGGAACTCATCTCACCTTCAAGGATAGATACAATTTTACGGTGAAAGGATGGAAAAAAATATTCCAAGCAAATGGCCCTAAGAAGCAAGCAGGTGTTACAATTCTCATAACTGACAAAATAGACTTCAAATTAAAACTCATCAGAAGAGATAAAGAGGGTTACTTCATTCTAATCAAATGAATAATTGACCAAGAAGATATTACAATCAAAACATATATGTACCAAACTGTGGAGCATCCAATTTCATAAAATCAGTACCCATACCCCAGTACCATAAAACAGAGATCAATCACAACTCAGTAATAGTATGTGGCCTTAATACCCTACTATCTTGAATAGATAGGTCAACTTGACAAAGAATAAACAGAGAGACATCAGAATTAAATGACATATTTCATGAAATGGACTTAACAGACATATATAGAATATTTCACCCAACCACCAAAGAATACACTTTCTATTCAGCAGCTCATACAAGTTATTCTAAAACTGACCAAATTCTGGGGCACAAAACAAATCTCAACAAATACAAAAAAATAAATAATTCCATGCTTACTATCAGACCACAGTGGAATAAAGCTTGTAATCAACAGCAAAAGAAGCTATAGTAACTACTCAAACTCATAGAGATTAAACAACACACTCCTGAATGATGAATGGGTTGAAGAAGAAATTAAAAAAGAAATAAAAGTATTCCTGGAACAAAATGAAATGAGAACACAACACAACAAAACCTCTGGGATATGTTAAAAGCAGTCCTAAGAGGGAAGCTTATAGCTCTTAGTGCCTACATTAAAAAATCAGAAAGAGCACATGTAAACAATGTGACAGTACAACTCAAGACTCTAAAAAGGAAAGAACAAACCAACCTCAAACCTAGTAGATGAGGAGAAATAACAAAAATTAGATCAGAAATTAATGAAATAGAAACAAAGAAAGCAATTCAAAAAATGAATTTAAGAGTTGATTCTTTTTTATTACTTTTCTTTCCAGTTGATTATTTATTTAATAACCACATATTTAGAAGAAGCATTTAATTACAACAGCATTAACATATTCAATAACAATTTTCTGAGCTAAAATGCATCTTTTTCAAAATTGGCTGTAAATTTTTAAGTTTACAGTTGAATTGTTACAGTTATACAATATTGTACTCAGTATAAACCCTATAAGTTATAAATTTAAATGAGGTTTTAACCTTTAAAAAAGATCTCCATTTCATTATTAAAATACACAGTTTCATGCAGAAAAATTCTATTTCAATGCAATTGACATTAAGATGTTTGCACATGTGTTTCTAATCGCTATGTATCTGATTATTACTAGTGACAGTCAGTTACTTTCTGAGCTCCTTGGTATCTGAGCATGGATATAAAGCCATCAGGTAGTTTTCAATGGCAATGTTTTTCACATCTACTAATTATTTTTCTAACCGTTATTTTTTTTTAATAACTACATGATTAGAGGAAGCATTTCACAACAGATTTAACATATTCAGTAACATACTCCAGAACAAGAGTATGGGAGACAGGCTTGAGTCTAGGGTGAAAGTCTTATTGACAGAGGCCATACAGCAGGCCTGAGGCAATGGCCCAACCGCTGGAGCCACAAGGAATGCCTTGTGACATTTGCTCCCATTGGCAGATCATGAGACTGATGCCTAGAGTTCGCCACTCCCTAATCACCACCCTTGGAATCCAAATTGCAACACTTAGATATTGCAACAGTCAGAGTCACGTGGTTTCCAGGAATCCAGGCTCTGTAATCTGAAATCTGTTATGTTAATGAGGTATCCTACTTGCTGTGCTGTGCTGTGATTGGACCACTACTCCTATATAAGCTTGTGCCTTCCTGCAATAAAGCAGATCTGTGTCACTGAACCTGGTCTCCTGCGTCTGAATGTGGCGATGCTGGCACAGACTCCTCACCAGCCCTGGGGTCTGGACCGGAGGACTGATCAGAGGAACTGAGAGAGCAGGAGAGTGGCCATAGCCAGAGGAGAGCAGCCACAGCCGGCAAACATACCTGGCACCCAAATGTGGGGCTGGGACCCCCCTCCCCACAGAGCTGTAACACTCTGAGCTGTAACACCTTGGGCTCCCAATGCCCCCTTTCTAGGTGCTCTTCCCATGGCTGCTCGCCGCTTTCGTTTTGTTCCGCTTTTTCTTCTGGCTTCGCCAATCATCTCCTTGAATGGTTCCTGAGTTCCTTTGGGTACATCTTGCAGGATGAATGACCTCTGATATGGGGAATAGTCATCCAGCTGCTGCCGGCCCCCATGCTACTGCACTGGTTTCTCTCCTCAGGAGTAGGCAAACTAGGGTAACAGAAAAGGATGTAACTAAAGTATTAGATGAAGCACTAGCTCTTGCTCCTTGGTTTAAGGATTCCTGCTGTTGGGATCCAGAGCAATGGGCTCATGTGCTATTCATGGACAGAAAGAGAGAAGTCAGGGAGAGGCATCCATTATCTTGGCCATTTTATCCCATTGTGACTGCCATTCTGGCCTCACTTCAGGGAGTTCCCCCCGATACTCCTGAGCAGAATAGTCTCATACTGAAAAACATAAATAAATAAAGCAACAGGATAGTGGGGACGGCCTGTCCCAGGCATTTCCAGTCAAAACCAAACTAACTGATTTCTCTTCTGATGTGGAAATGACAAATGCTGATGATGAGATAAAGAATGAGGAACTGGAGTTTGAGAGCTTCTGGGGTGAAAAGCAGGAAGTTAAGACAGCTTCTGCTCTGCCATTACAGGGCTGTGGCTACCCTCCGCCATCTTACACTGGTTTCAAGGAAGCAGACCCCCCCCAGCCACTCCTCCTGACGCCCAAGGCAGAGGGAAAGCAGAGATTCCTGGGGACTGAGGAGGCTGTGCTCAGGCATAGGGGTGGCACCGGGCTGGGGTGGGAGGCTGGGCAGAGATGGGTGGGCTTGGGAGCTATGTAGTGGCCCCAGGGCAGTGGGCTCCTCCCCCCAAGTGCTGTGCACCATAGACCTCGCTGAGGCTGTATGGCCCAGGCTGCGCAAGCTGCCACCCAGCTCCCGAGAGGAACGCAGCCATGCCAGGGCCCTAGGTGTAGCCCACTACCACCTCTTCAATGGACAACCTGCTTAGTGTGGTCAGCTTCCACGAGCCCACCACCGTGGAGGACTGTGACTCCACCTGCAAAACCGACTCAGAGCCCAAGCCCAAGCCTGACTAGCTGGGCCCGGCCGGTGGCGAGGACCAGGTCCAGGACCAGCCGGAGTAGCCCGTGCAGCCTCCAGAGGGCACTGGTGGGCGGCCCCGAGCCAGCTCCACTTTGGAAGACGATGGCAGCAGGCGTAGAGCAACAGCTAAACCAAAGAGAAGTTTATATGCTGCAATGGATTTGTACAAATACTGACATAAGTACCCACAGAACTTCAAAGTCCAAAGTGTAACCCTCTTCCTAAGGCTCCCCTAATCTTTACTGATTCTAGTAAATGCAAATTTGGTTATGTAATTTACCAGGAAGGACAACTCTCTTCACATAAGATTTTCCCTTTCCAGGGATCTATACAGCTGGAAGAGCTCTCAGCCATGTTACAGGCCTTTCAGGATCTCCCTACAACTCCCTGTATATTTTTTCTGACAGTGCTTATGTAGTTCAGACTCTACAACATCTGGCCTTTGAAGCTTTGTGGCCCAGCCAGAGTCCCCTTGATTTGTTGCTCTCCTCATTACAACTATTACTCGAGCGGCGCTCTGCCCCTTGGCATATTCAATACTTGCGGTCTCATACCAATCTCCCAGGGCTTCTGGCAGATGGCAATGCCGCCACTGACAAACTGGTCCTGAGTGCCACCCTAGACTCCACCCTAATTCAACAAGCTAGAGACTTACATGCCAGCTTCCACCTTTCTCCCCAAGCTATACATAGGCTCCTCCCTACCTTGCCGATTCAGAGCTGTAAACATTTGGTCTGTGCATGCTCTTCTTATGCCCCTCTTCTACCTCTGGGACCATTACAACCCTCTGGAACTCTCCCTAGAGGCCTTGGCCCCAACAAGATATGGCAAATGGATGTCACTCATTTTTCTCCTTTTGGCAAGCTCAAATATATCCATCATATTATTGACACTTATTCCAATGTCCATTTTGTGTTGGTCTGCTCTGGTGAGATGGCTTCTCATGCCATAAGGACTGTTAAATATGCCATGGTCTTTATGGGAGTTCCTTGGCAAATAAAAACAGATAATGGTTCTTGTTATGTTTCTGCTACCTTCAGCCATTTTTGCTCTGACTGGAATATTAGGCATATACCTGGTGTCCCTTACAATCTTCAGGGTGAAGGGATTGTTGAATGTTCCCACCAAACACTCATTAAACAAATACAGAAAATAGGGGAAGGCAATTATAAAGGCCCCCGCTATAAGGACCCAAATTTTGTTATACAACAAGCTCTATTTGCATTAAATTTTCTAAAATTTGATTCCAATAGCCTCCCACCATCAATAAAGCATTGGGGGGTGTTCACTCAGCCCACTCCAGCCCCCATGGTGAGATGGAAGGACCCTCTCATAAGTGAATGGAAAGGTCCACACTTATTATTAACACAAGGGTGAGGCTATGCTTGTGTCTTTCCATATAATGTTCCAGCTCCCATCTGGTTCCCAGCCCAGAACATCAGAATTGTCTGTGATGGAAAACCTCCCTCCACAACAACCGACCCTGGAGATGGCAGCCCTGACCCTGGAGGAAGCGACACATCCCTCAACTACTGCTGAGAGACCCACCTGGGATCACAGACCACAAAAGTGACTGGCTCAAACAGCACACCCAATAACCTGGGACGACCTTTGAGAATCTCACTTCACAAGCAGAGACTATAGCCATTACTAGTATCTCCTAATTTTTGGATCCTGCATTGTTAAGGGTCTTGATAATTTTGTTAAAACTCGTATTTCTCTGGTTCGGTTAGCTGTTGCCCTGCCTCCAGATCTTGCCACGTATGTCTCTGCAAATGAAGTCCCGATGTTCCTTGCCCTTACCAACCTATAATAATAGAGATATGAAAAATAGGCTTGAGCATAGGTGTAAAATCTTACGGAACAACCATGCAATGGACCTGAAACAATGGCCTGACTGCTTTAGCCACAGGAAATGCCTTGCAATATATACACACTCCTGTTGGCAAACTGTGAGACCGATGCCTAGAACTTGCCACTCCCTAATCCCCATCATTACCCCAGATGGGACGACCCCGCTCCATTGGCTTTTATTGAATTCTTAGCCCCTTAAGAGGCCTTTGCATGGGCCAAAGCTTGCTACACTGCCCTCCTTCTGCCGGACCATACCAAGGGACTCACCCTTCAAGTGCTGGTAGTCAATGATGTGTAAGATCCCAAAAGATGGGACAACCTAAGACAGGCACAGTCCATAATGCTGGGTGACCCTTGAGGTGGGGACAACAATGCTGAGGCAAAGAATCTCGACTCCCACTGGTTGGTATGGAGTTGGCACAACCTGCTCTTAAGAAAGCTTGCCATCTTGAGAGATGGAGCTCTTAATACAATGACCCCCTTAGCCATTCTACTTTGCCTTGATGTATCTGGACTGATAACAATATGCTATATATTCTAAACTATACCTCACCTTTAAAAATAAAAAAAGGGGGGGAGATGTGGGAGACAGGCTTGAACCTAGGGTGAAAGCCTTATTGACGGCAGCCATACAGCAGGCCTGAGGCAACGGCCCAACCACTGAAGCCACAAGGAACACCTTGTGACATTTGCTCCCACTGGCAGATCATGAGACTGATGCCTAGAGCTCGCCACTTCCTAGTCACCACCCTTGGAATCCAAATTGCAACACTCAGATATTGCAACAGTCATGGTCACGTGGTTTCCAGGAATCCAGGCTACTGAGGTATCCTACTTGCTGTGTTGTGATTGGACCACTTCCCCTGTATAAGCTTGTGCCTTCCTGCAATAAAACAGATCTGCGTCACTGAACCTGGTCTCCTGCATCTGAATAAGGCGACACTGATGCAGACTCCTCACCAGCCCTGGGGTCCGGACCGGATGACTGATCAGAGGAGCTGAGAGAGCAGGAGAGCGGCCATAGCCAGAGGAGAGCAGCCACAGCCAGCAACCACACAAGAGTACCTCTCTTTCACAAGTGGGTGCAAGTTTCTAGGTTCACAGTTGAGTTAATACAGTTATACAATATTGAACTCAGTATAAGCCCTGTAAGACATAAAAGAGAATGTGTTTTTTAACCTTTGAAAAAGATCTCCATTTCATTTTAGAATATATTGTTCCTTGCAGAAAGACTCATCGTTTTTGCTACTAACACCGAGGTGTTGCTGAGATGTTGGCACATGCATCTCTAATCTGTGTGTATCTGATTATTACTAGTCATAATCGGTTGTACTTGGATCCTTGGCACCTGTGTATGTCTATAAAGTCATAGGGTAGATTTCAATGGTAATGTTTATCACCTCTATTAATTAGCATGATGAAAATTTTCATGCTTCATCCTCAAATATAATACATTTTTTAAAAATTTGTTGATTTTTTTGTGTGTATATAACACAGAACATCCCAAACCATCTTATTAAACTATACACCCACTTCCCAGTTAGACCCTCCCATAGCCTCACTCCACCCACTAGAGCCCTTATATTCTGCTATCCCTGCTACGGTCTGCTGTGTTGTCGGCACCCCCAGCCATTCCCCACTACTTGCCCTTCTGGTGAATCTAGTCATCCTACCTAGAGGTCTTTGTTTTAGGAGGGTCAGCTGTTCCTCATCTAGCAGTAATCAGTTGTCAATATTCCTTTGGATAAGATTGGGGTCTGCTGTTCATTTTCCCATTTCTATGCTGGGTTACTATCTGGGAGTCCGTTTGGCCACCCTGCCCAACAACTCAAAAGAAGGTATTGCCTGTCTGGCATTGTTACTTGTTATGTAGCCTTTAGCAATACATATGAACTCTTAAGAAATTATACTGACCCCTCTAATCTTTGGTTATACTTTCCTTTTGGATGTTTAAGGCCATACACTTGGCCC
>NW_008340429.1:1075458-1076548 GCF_000622305.1 Nannospalax galili
CTTTTACCAGTTCCGCCTATGTGAAGATAAGTCAAAGGTCCTGCTCAACCATGGTTGGCTTTGTTTGGAAGCATGGAGGAAATGATTCCTCTGTGTTGACCCTCCTCTTTGTAGACTGGACAATGGTTCAAGTTCATCTCATGGGGTCTCTTTGGCCTCCTTGATCAAGAGGACAGGTGACCTACCACAATTACATGACATTTTGAGAGATGCTCATAGTCCCCTGGAACTAGTCGACTTAGGAGAGCAAGGAGCAAAAACTATCCTTTATGTCCCTCTGAACAAATTAGTATAGGCATCAAAGTATGTCTGTTAAACATCCAAGAAGGTTAGTTCCACCAGGAGGGTACTTTTAATTACTGTGTGCCATATAGATAAATATTGGGCAAAGACCAATTGTTCTCAGATAAAGCTTATTTAGACATATATTTCTTGATCTGCTATGTATAATTTGTCAGTAGGCTTTAGGAGTAATATGGTTCCCTGTGGTTTTCAAAACTAGTGAGGCATTGTTTATCTCTCACATTGTCTCATCCCTCCACCATAGTTGTCCCACTTAAGGTGCCCCCATCTCCCCCTTTCACCCTTAATAATACCCTCCTCCTATGGTTCTACCTCTCTTGAGCTCCTTCCTTCCCTTTATCCCCTCGGTTCCTTGTATACCCTTCCCTCCCCCCTCCCTTAAACTAGCCCAATTTTTATCTGTATCTCCTTTATTAAGGCTTGTTTCCTATTGTTCTTGTCCTTCAGGTTCTTTCTTTTCCTTTACTTCCCTGGTTCTTTCCATTATCCTCATTCTTGTAGTTATGTCTGGATTCATACTCACTTATCAGGGTTTGGTTCTAGGATCCACATATGAGGGAGATCATATGTCGATTTTTTTTCTGAGATTGTGTTACTTCACTTAGTATAACAGATTCTAGTTCCATCCATTTACCTGCAAATTTCATGATTTCATCTTTCTTTATTGCTGAGTAAAATTCCATCACATATATGAACCACATTTTCATTATCCACTTGTCAACTGAGAGACACTTATGTTGCTTCCATCTCTTAGCTATTGTGAAAAGGACAGCAACAAACATGGATG
>NW_008340429.1:1076591-1080741 GCF_000622305.1 Nannospalax galili
TATGCCAAGGAGTGGTATAACTGGGTCAAATGGTAGTTTCATTTGCAGTTTTTTAAGAGTTCTCCACACTGCTTTCCATAGGGGTTGAACAAGTTTGCAGCCCCACTAGCAGCAGATGAGTGTTCCCCTTTCCCCAAAACCTATCCCAACATTTGGTATCATTTGTTCTCTTGATCTTAGCCAGTCTGATTGGGGTAAGATAAAATCTTAAAGTGGTTTTAATTTGCATTTCCCTAATTGTTAGTGATGTTGAACATCTTTTAAGATGTTTCATAGGCATATTTCCTTCTTCTTTTGAGAATTCTCTGTTCAACTCCTTAGCCCATCTTTTAATTGTGTTGCTTCTTGTCTTGATTTTCTGTTTTTTAGTTCGTTATATATTCTGGATATTAAACCTCTGTCGGATGTGTCGCTGGTAAATATTTTCTCCCATTCTGTGGGTTTTCTGATCACTTCCCTGGTTGCCTCCTTTGATGTACAGAAGGTTTTTAGATTAATGAGGTCCCATTTTTTAATTCTTGCCCTTGTTTCCTGATCAATTGATGTCCAGTTTAGAAAATCCTTTCCTACACCTATATCTTGCAGGTTTTTTCCAATTTTTTCATCTAACAGTTTCAGAGTTTCAGGCTTTACATTGAGGTCTTTGATCCAGTTGGAATTGATTTTTGTGCAGGATGAAAGATAGGGGTTTAATTTCATTCTTCTGCAGGTCCAGATCTGGTTTTGCCAGCACCATTTGCTGAACATACTGTCATTCCTCCAGTGAATATTCTTGGCCCCCTTGTCAAATATCAGGTGGCTGAAATTGCATTTACTCATATTTGGGTCTTCAATTTTATTCAGCTTAATATCTGATATAGTAACCCCCGCCCCAGCATTGCTCTTAGTGCTCAGGGTTGTTTTGGCTATCCGAGGTCTTTTGTGCTTCCATATGAATCTTAGGATGACTTTTTCCAATTCTGTGAAAAATGTTATGGGGATTTTGATTGGTATTGCATTGAATCTACAAATGACTTTTGGTAGGATGGTCCATTTTCACAATATTAATTCTTCCAATCCATAAGCATGGAAGGCCCTTCCATCTCCTGATGTCTGCCTTAATCTCTTTCTTTAAAGATTTAAATTTTTCATTCTAGAGCTCTTTAATGTCTTTGGTCAGGTTTATTGAGTTATTTTATTTATTTATTTATTTATTTATTTATTTATTTATTTATTTATGTGTATTTTGGGGGGGCTATTGTGAAGGGGAGTGTTTCCATGTGCTCTTCCCCTGATTGCTTGTATTGGTATATAGAACGGATACAGACTTTTGTAGGTTAATTTTGTAACCTGCCATGTTACTGAACATGTTAATAATTTCTAGGAGTTTTCTGGTGGAATTTTTGGCATGTCTTAGATATCATATCATCTGCAAAAGGGATAATTTGATCTTTTCTTTTCCAATTATTACTCCTTTAATTTCCTTCTCTTGTCTTATTGCTCTTGCAAGAGTTTCAAGCACTATGTTAAAGAGAAGTGGATATAGTGGACAGCCTTTTCTGGTTCCTGATTTCAATTGGAATGCTTCCAGTTTTTCTCCATTTAGAACGATGTTGGCTGTGGGTTTGTTACATATGGCTTTAATTATGTCGAGGTATGTTCCCTCCAGTCCAAGTCCCTCTAGGGCTTTGAACATAAATGCATGTTGAATTTTGTCAAAGGCCTTCTCTGCATCTATTGAGATGACCATGTGGTTCTTGTCTTTGAGTCCATTTAAATGATTTATGACATTTATTCACAAGTATATTCAACCATCCCTGCATCTCTGGAATAAAGCTGACTTGATCATGGTGGATGATCTTTTTGACGTGTATCTGTATGCAGTTTGCAAGTATTTTATTGAGAATTTTTGCATCTATGTTCATTAAGGATATGGGTCTATAATTTCCTTTTTTAGTTGTATCTTTACCTGGCTTTGATATTAGAGTGATGCTGACTTCATAGAAGGAATTTGGAAGATCTCCCTCCATTTCTATCTTTTTGAATAAATTAAGTAGTATTGGATGTAGATCTTCTTTAAATGTCTGATAGAATTCTGCTGTAAATCCATCTGGTCCTGGGCTTTTCTGAGTCGGGAGGTTTTTTATTACTATCTCAATTTCTTTTTGTGTTATGTGTCTGTTTAAGTTGTTAATCTCTTCTTGGTTTACTTTTGGTGGTTACCATGCTTTTACGTACCTATCCATTTCTTTTAGGTTTTCAAATTTAGTAGCATATAGGTTTTTAAAGTATTCTCTTATAATGTTCTGTATCTTTCTGGTGTCTGTTGTGATGTTTCCCCTTTCATCTCTGATTTTGTTGATTTGGAGGTGTTCTTTCTTTCTTTTGGTTAACTGGGTTAGCAGTCTGTTAATCTTGTTTATCTTTTCAGAGAACCAACTCTTGGAATTGTTGATTCTTTGTATTGTTTTCTGTTTCAATTTCATTAATTTGTGCCCTGATTTTTGCTATTTCTTCTAGTCTGCTGGGTTTCAGTTTCATTTGCTGTTGCTTCTCAAGTGAATTGAGTTGCAATGTTAAGTCATTTATTTGTGTTCTTTCCAATTTTTCGATGTAGGCACTTAGACCCATAAACTTCCCTCTAAGGACTGCTTTCAGCATGTCCCAGAGGTTTTGTTGTGTTGTATTGTCCTTTTCCTTTAGTTCCAGGAGTACTTTTATTTCTTTCTTAGTTTCTCTTTTGACCCATTCACCATTCAGGAGTGTGTTGTTTAATCTCCCTGTGTTCATTGGTGATTAGGGCTTCTTCTGGTGTTGATTGTAAGCTTTACTGCACTGTGGTCTGATAGAATGCATGGAATTATTTCAATCTTTTTGTATTTGTTGAGGTTTGTTTTGTGCCCCAGTATGTGGTCAATTCTGGACAAGGTTCCATTGGGTGCTGAGGAGAAAGTATGTCCTTTGGTGTTTGGGTGGAATATTCGGTCGATGTCTGTTAAGTCCATTTGATATATGGTATTGTTTAATTCAGATGTCTCTCTGTTAACTCTCTGCCCTGTTGACCTATCTAATGGAGACACTGGGGTATTGAAGTCCCCTCCTATTAATGAGTTGGGATTAATCTGGGTCTTAAAGTCCTATAGTATTGTTTTTATGAAGTTTGGTGCACCAGAGTTTGGTGAATATATGTTCACGATTGTAATATTTTCATGATTTATTGTTCCTTTGATCCGAATGAAGTGGCCGTCTTTATCTCTTCTGATTAGTTTTAGTTTAAAGTCTATTTTGTCAGATATTAGAATTGCTACACCTGTTTTTTTCTTCGTACCATTTGCTTGGTATATTTTTTTTCTACCCTTTCACTTTAAGATGGTGTCTGTCCTTGAAAGTGAAATGAGTTTCTTGCAGACAACAAAAAGATGGGTTTTGTTTCTTAACCCATTCACCTAGTCTGTTTCTTTTGACTAGGGAGTTCAGTCCATTAATATTTAAAAGTTATTAATGAAAGATGAGTATTGAATCCTGTCATTTTTATTTCTATTTACATTCATGATGTAGCTGTACTTTTCCACAGTTATACCTTCATTGAATTTCTTTCTACAACTCCTTGGGTATAGTCATTCCTTTCTTCAGCTATTTGTGTTGCTAGAACTCTCTGAAGGGCTGGTTTTATGGACATGAATTCCTTCAGCCTAGTTATGTCATGGAAGATTTTTCTTTCCCCTTCGACTACAATAGTCATTTTGGCTGGGTATAGTAATCTGGGTGGCATCTTTGGTCATTTAAAACTGGGTCTACTTTGGTCCAAGCTCTTCTGGCTTTCATAGTTTTCACTGAAAAGTCAGCTGTAATCCTAATGGGTTTTCCTTTATATGTGACTTGTTTCTCTTTTGCAGCTTTCAGTATTCTGGTTTTGTTTTGTACGTGTAGTGTTTTTACTATGATGTGCTGTGGAGAGTTTCTTTTCTGGTCCTGTCTGTTTGGTGTTCTATATGCTTCTTGAATTCATATAGGCATGTCTTTCTTTAATTTGGAAAATTTTCTTCCATGATTCTGTTGAAGATCTGGTCCATGCCATTATCTTGGGATTCTTCTCCTTCCTGTATGCCTGTGATTCGTACGTTTGGTCTTTTTATGGTGCCACACAATTCCTGCATATTCCATTCTTGTG
>NW_008340429.1:1081532-1084061 GCF_000622305.1 Nannospalax galili
ATCCCTATCTTCCTTCAGTTCTTTGATTTCTTTGTGTGTTCTTTAAATTCACTGAATTCTTTTATCATGTTATAATTGTTCTTTTGAGTTCCATGTCCTGCATTATCTCTAGGGGGTTCTCATTCTACTGCTCTAGAGGACTATTGGTATGTGGTGGCAATATGGTATTTTGTTTTTTCATGTTGTTTTTTCTGTGTGATTTTGACATGTGAATTTCTTTTTTAGTTTTTGATTCTTGTGTGAGACTCAAATATTCAAGTTTAGGTCTGCTTCTTTTTGTGAACTTCATGTGTCTTTGTGGTTTAATTTTTGGGCATGCAAGGCTGGTTCCTCTAAGCTTCCAGTTCTCTCTTTTGATTTCATATTGGAGTGGCCAGATTGCTTTTTTCTTCAGGAATTCCCACAGAGGCTCAAGTCGGATGAGGATCAGATGCTTTCAGGCTTTCTCCTAAGGTCTGGATCCCTCCAGGATAGACTTTGGCCTCAGAAATTTGGGGGTTGGGCTGGCCTGGGAGCCAGGCCCAGGAAAGATACTGGTCTAGGGCAGCTGGTGGCCCTGCCACCCAGAGACACAAAGGAAGATGGGGGCAGGAGGCAGCTCCCAGGGCCCTGGGGACTACTACACTGAGGAGCTGGGTTGGTCCCAGAGAGAAAGGCCTGTGGGTCTGGCAGGCCCATGGAAGCTGAAGGAGGTGAGGGCGGGGCCAGGCCCAGAGTCCTCCTGAGGACCTCAGCAAGAGAGTCCTGTGGGTTGGAAAGAGACCTGCGGTTCTGGCAGGCCCAGAGAAGAAGAGTTGATTCTTTAATAGTTTAAACAAGGCCGGGCGTGGTGAGGCACGCCTTTAATCCCAGCACTGGAGAGGCAGAGGCAGGGGATCTCTGTGAGTTCAAGGCCAGCCTGGTCTACATAGTGAGTTCCAGGAGCTACAGGGAGACCCTGTCTAAAAAAGACCAAAAAATAAAAAAAAATAAAAAAATAAAGTTAAACAATATCAACAGACCCTTAGCCCAGTTAACCAAAAGAAAGAAAGAGCAAATCCAAATCAACAAAATCAGAGACAAAAGAGGAAACATCACAATAGACACCAAAAAATCTAAATATTATAAGGGAATACTTTAAAAATCTATACTCCATTAAATTTGAAAATCTAAAGTAAATGGATGAGTTTCTAAAATCATGGTTACCACCAAAGTTAAATCAAAAGGAAATCAACAGCCTAAACAGACCTATAACAAATAAGGAAATTGAAACAGTAATACAAAACCTCCCAACTAAAAATATCCCAAGCCCAGATGGACTCACAGCAGAATTCTACAAGAAATTCAAAGAAAATTTACAACCAATACTGCTTAAATTATTCAAATATATAGAAACAGAGGGAGAACTCTAAAACTCCTTCTATGAAGCCAGTATCATGCTAATATCAAAACCAGTTAAAGATACAATAAAAAAGCAATAGACCCATATCCTTAATGAACATAGAAGCAAAGATAACAAAATACTCACAAACCACATACATACACACCTCAAAAACATTGTCCACCATGATCAAGTCAGCTTTATTTCAGAGATGCAAGGATGGTTCAATATACATAAGTCGATAAACATAATAAAATGTATAAATGGACTTAAAGACAAAAACCACATGATCATCTCAACAGATGCAGAAAAGGCCTTTGACAAATCCAATATGCATTCATGTTAAAAGTCCTAGAAGGAATTGGTCTCAAGGAAACATACTTCAACATAATTAAAGCTATATATAACAAATGCATGGCCAACATCATCCTAAATGGAGAAAAACTAGAAGCATCACCATTGAAATTAGGAACTAGATAGAGCTATCCATTGTCACCACTTCTTTTTGATATACTGCTTGAAAGTCTTGCAAGAGCAGTAAGACATGAGAAGGAAATTAAAGAGTACCAACTGGAAAAGAAAAGGTCAAATTATCCCTATTTGCAGATGATACGATAGTATACATGAGATCCCAATAATTCAACTAGAAAACTGTTAAAAATTATCAATACTTGGGGCTGGAGAGATGGCTCAGTGGTTAAGAACACTGGTTGTTCTTGCAGAAGATCCAGGTCACAGCACCCACATGGCAGTTAACAACTGTCCATAACTCCAGTTCCAGGAGTCTGACAGCATCTTCTTTCCTCCGTGGGCATTGCATGACAGGAGTGTACTTATCTACACACAGGCAATACAACACATAAAATAAAAATAATAAAATGGTTTTTTCTTCTTAAAAATATTTCATTTATTTTTTTATTATTTTTATTTTTTAGAAGAAGCATTTCATTACAGCTTTAACATAATAACAATTTCCAGAGCAAAGATACAACTCTTTCAAAAGTGGCTTAAAATTTTAGCTTCACAATTGAATTAATACAGTTATACAATATTGAACTCAGTATAAACCCTGTAAGACATAAAATTGAATTAGTTTTTAACCTTTAAAAAAGATCTCCTTTTCATTTTAAAATATACTGTTTCTTACAGAAAGACTCATTGATTTTTCT
>NW_008340429.1:1084144-1084872 GCF_000622305.1 Nannospalax galili
ACTTGGATCCTTGGCACCTGTGTATGTCTATAAAGTCATTGGGTAGATTTCAGTGGTAATGTTTATCACCTCTACTAATTAACATGACATAAATTTTTATGCTTCCTCCTCAAATATAACTCATTTTTTAAATTTGTTGATTTTTTGTGTGTATATCACACAGAATATCCCAAACAATCTTATTCATCTATGCACCCACTTCCCAGATGGCACCCTCCCATAGCCTGCCCCCATCCCTGCTACTGTCTGCTGTGTTGTCGGCACCCCCAGCCATTCCCCACTACTTGTCCATCTGATGAATCTAGTCAGCCTATTGAGAGGTCTTTATTTTAGGAAGATCGGCTGTTCCTCATCTAGCAGCAATCACTTTTCAATATTCCTTTAGATTAGATTGAGGTCTGCTGTTCATTTTCCCAGTTTTATGCTGGGTTACTGTCTGAGAGTCTCTTGGGACACACTGGCCAACAATTCAAAAGAAGGTATCTCCTATCTGCCATTGTTTCTTGTTATGTAACCTTTAGCTATGCATATGGACTCTTAAAAATTATATTGGCCCATTACTTGACAAACAGCAAAGCCAGACAGGCGACACCTTCAGTCGAGATGTTGGCCAGGATAGATAAAGGCTCTTCCAGACAGTAACCCAACATACTACTGGAAAAATGAACAACAGACCCCAATTCTATCCAAAGGAATACTGACAATGGATTGCCGTAGATGAGGAACAG
>NW_008340429.1:1085124-1112500 GCF_000622305.1 Nannospalax galili
GTGGAGATCTTTTTTAAACGTTGGAACCTCATTTAATTTTATGTCTTATAGAGTTTATAATGAGTAAAAGATTATATAAGGGTAATAATTCATCTGTAAACCTAGAAATGTACAGCCAATTTTGAAAGAGATGTACCCTAGCTCAGAAAAATGTTATTGAATAGGTTAATGCTGTTGTAATGAAATGCTTCTTTTAATTAAAAAAAATAAATTAAAAAAAAGAAAACAAAAAAAAATTATATTGGCCCCTTTAATCTTTGGTTAAACTTTCCTTTTGGGTCTTTAAGGCCATACAGTTGGCCCAGATAAACCAATTTATTAAGAGGCCATTTGAGGATCTGTTGCTCAGGGGTCACTTGGGCCTGGGAGGAGCCCCTGGTGCCTTTCTTTTACCAGTTCTGTCTATGAGAAGATAAGTCAAAGGTTCTGCTAGACCATGGCTGACTTCTTTTAGAAGCATGGAGGAAATATTTCCTCTGTGTTGACTTTCCTCTTTCTAAACTGGACACTGGTTCAAGTCCATCTGGTGGGGTCTCCACAGCCTCCTTGATCAAGAGAACAGGTGACTCACCACAGTTACAGGACATTTTGAGAGGTGCTCATAGTCCCCTGGAACTAGTTGACCTAGGAGGGCAAGGAGCAAAAACTGTCCTTTATGTCCCTCTGACCAAATTAGTATAGGCCTCAAAGTATGGCTGTTAAATATCCAAGAAGGTTAGTTCCACCAGTCTGGTACTTTTAATTACCATGTGCCATGTAGATAAAGCTTGGGCAAAGACCAATTGTTCTCAGATAAACCTTGCCTAGACATGTATTTCTTGATCTGGTATGTATAATTTGTCAGTAGGTTGTTCAACTAATATGATTCCCTCCGGTTTTTAAAAGTAGCTAGGCGTTATTTATCTCTCACATTGTCTAACCTTTCCATCATGGTTTCCCCAGTTAAGGTGCTCCCATTTTCCCCTTTCTCCCTCAGTAATACCCTTCTCCTATGGTCCTACCTTTCTTGAGCACCTTTTTTCCCTTTATCCCTTTGGTTCCTTGTATATCCGTCCCTCCTCCCTCCCTTAAACTAACCCAATTTTTATCCATATCTCCCTTATTAATGCCTGTTTCCTACTGTTCTTCTTTTTCAGATTCTTTCTTTTACTTTACCTCCCTGGTTCCTTTCCATTATCCTGGTTCCTGTAGTTATGTCTGAATACATACTCACTTATCAGGATTTGGTTCTAGGATCCACATATGAGGGAGAATATACGTCGTTTTTGTTTCGTTTTGTTTTGTTTTGTTTTGTTTTTGTTTTTCTGAGTCTATGTTACTTCAATTAGTGTAACAGTTTCTAGTTCCATCCATTTAATATTGTAAAAATGACCATCCTACCAAAAGCCATTTATAGATTCAATGCAATGCCAATCAAAATCACCATAACATTTTTCACAGAATTGGAAAAAAACATACTAAGCTTCATATGGAAGCACAAAAGACCTCAGATAGCCAAAGCAACCCTGAGCACTAAGGGCAATGCTGGGGGGATTACTATACCAGATTTTAAACTGTATTACAGAATCAGAAATAAAATATTTTTTAAATTATCAGTACTTTCAAAAAATTGGCAGTTTACAAAATCAACTTACAAAAATCATTAGCCTTTCTATATACCAATAACAAGTTATCAGAAAAAGCATTTGAGGAAACTCTCCCATTATCAACAGCTTCAAAAAATTAGACTATTCAGCAATAAGCCTAACCAAAGACATTAAAGAACTCTACAATGAAAATTTCAAAACTCTAAAGAAAGAACTAGAAGAAGACACTAGGAGATGGAAAAACCTACCATGTTCATGGATTGGTAGAGTTAATTTTGCAAAAATGACCATCTTACTAAAAGCAACTTATATATTCAATGTAATCCCAATCAAAGTACCCATGACATTCTTCTCAGAGCTTGAAAAAAAATCATCCTAAAATTTATGGGAATAACAAGATCCTGGATAGCCAAAGTTATCCAGAGATCTTGGGAAAAAAGGACAATGCTGGGGGGATCACCATACCAGATCTCAGATTATATTACAGAGCCATAGTCATAAAAACAGCATGGTACTGCCACAAAAATAGACATGTAGATTACTGGAACACAATAGATGACCTAAACATGAATACATAGAATTTCAGCAACCTGATATTCAACAAAGGTACTAAGAACACACAATGGAGGAAAGCCAGCATCTTCAACAAATGGTGCTGGCAAAACTGTGCTTCTAAAGATAAGGGTCAAGAATGAAACTTGACCCTTATCTTTCACCCTACACAAAAGTCAACTCTAAATGGATCAAAGACCTCAATATAAAACCTGAAACTTGAAAACTGCTGGAAGAAAACATAGGCAACACCCTCCAAGAAATAGGTATAGGAAAGGACTTTCTAAATCAGATACCAGCTGCTCAGGCACTGAGGTCAACAATCAGTAAGTGGGACCTCATTAAATTACAAAGCTTCTGTACAGCAAAAGAAATAACCAAGGAAGGGTAGAGTAAACCCAATGGGTGGGAGAAAATCTTCACCAGCTACACATTCGACAGAGGATTAATATCCAGAACACACAAAGAACTCAAAAAAGAACGAATAAAATAACCCAATAAAAAGATGGGCAACAGACCTAAACAGAGAGTTCTCAAAGAAATAAAGATGGCTAAGAAGCACTTTTAAAAGTATTCAACATCCTTAGTAATCAGAGAAATGCAGATAAAAACTACTGTAAGATTTCATCTTACCCTAGTCAGACTGGCTAAGAACAAGAGAACACAAGACCCCAAATTCTGGAGAGGATGTGGAGAAAGAAGAATGCTCATTCACTGTTGGTGGCAGTGCACACTCATGCAACTAGTATGAAGAATCCTCAAAAATCAAAAAATGAACCTACCATATGATCCAGTGATACCCCTCCTTGGCATATACCCAAAAGATACCTGTACATCCATGTTTGTTGCTGTTCTCTTCAAAATAGCTAAGAAATGGAAACAACTTAAATGTCCTTTACTTGACTGATGGTTCATGAAAACGTGGTACATCTACACAATGTAGTTCTACTCATCCATAAGAAAAGATGAAAATATGAAATTTGAAGGTAAATGGATGGAACTAGATATTGATATACTAAGTGAGGTAACACAAACACAGAAAAGGAAGCATTGTATATGCTCCATCATTTGCAGATTGTAACACCAATCCCTTATATGTGAGTATATAAATTCTGATGTAACACCAGGAGCCAGGAAAAGGGAAAGGATACATGGAGGCAAAGAAAAAGAAAGAATCTGAAAGGGGGATAGTAGAGAAGAGATTTTACCAGGGGGGAGGTAGGGAAACTGGGAGTATTCAGCAGGGAGGAGAAGAGGGAGGGACACGCAAGGAGCCATGGTGTCAGGGAAGGGAGGAATGTCAGGAGAGGGAGGATGGTGGAAGTCAGGTGGTATTGGGGGAAGGGTGGGGATAATGGGGGCACTGTGAGTAGGGAGGGATGGAGGAGGGAAGCTGGATGGGAGAGAAAAGAGTAGAGATGAGTGAATCTTGGGGGGCTAGGAAACCTAGAGGGAAAAATGATGCCCCCAAAATTCTCTGAGAAATGCATATACAGTGTCTGAACATTAGTGCATATGTATACCTAGGAGCCTCTTGGAAAAGAACACAGTGCCAGACAGAAGAGACCTCGTTTAGAGTGGTTGATCCAGGAGACTCCCAAAATAACACAGGATATTGCCAAACCTCTTGGTTATCTCCCAGAACTAGTAGAGAAGACCCTACTGTTAAGGACAGGACTTTGTAACAATGGAGCAGGAACTGCCCTGAAGCCTTCTAACTGACATTTGGTTATCATAATGCTACATGATGATATGCAAACTGCCAAGGGAAAAAAATAATCAATGGTCCAACCCAGCCCTAAAGCTCAATAACCATAATGACCAGATGGCAAACTACCTCTATTGGTGCAGTAGTGACACTGTTATCTGGGGAGGCAATCAATAGCTATCTAAATGGACTTAAAGCCCTCTCAGTGAGAGGGAACTCGTGAGTGGCACTGTAAACTCAGTCAAATACACATGGTAGGTGAGGACATATGTCCTAGAGAAAACTTTATCCCTTTCATATCTCAAGACAAATGAAACTTATGATATGCTAAATATTGATCCTTATATTTAAAGACAAGAATAATGTACAGCACACATCAAAGAAGCTTCTTTTTACAACAAAAATTACTGCAGAATTACACACCTGGTCAGACACAGAGAACATAGTCTGAGTACCAGGTGACACATCTACAGTTGAATCTCTACAACTAAGGTTCATGGAACACCGCGGAATAAGGGGTAGAGAGAAAACTAATGGATCCTTCAATTCTCACCAGTAAAGCTTCCTTATACAACAGAGTGCGATACACACAGAAGGCCACAACTGGCCAAGTTTTAAAGAATAAGACACTGTGGAGCATAGGATAGGACTCCTATACAGAACCTCGTCCACCCACAGCTCAGGGACCATTTCAGAAGAGGGAGCAGAAAGATTGTAAGAGCCAGGGCTGGTTCACGAACACTGGGAAACAGAGGCTTCCAAGCCACTGGAAGCTTTTCACATGTGAACTTGTGGCAATGGTAGCATCGAGCACAGGACCCATGTCAACTCAATTAAACAAAGGCCCAAAGGGGAGGTGAGAAATAGGTGTCAGGCCAACACTAGACTGAGAAATATTCGAGACCAATTGCTGCTGGGTGAGGGAGAATATGACTTACATACAATCACTAGATGGGCTGACTAGACTCCAGTGGACTTATTTACACTGAACATTTGTGTACAAATGCCTGAACAAATAGGTCTTAATGTGTATGGCTGAATACATGAGGTTCAGGGGGGTCAATCAGGGAGGCATGGGTGTGGGGGGGTCTAAACTGGATTAAGAACTGTTGTGTGAAGTTACAAAAGCTCAATAAAAAATATTTTTAAAAAGGAAAGGCCAAAGACACAAAGCAAAATTAAAATAGTAAAAAGGGGGCTATGAGAGCCTGTACACACAGGTAACAGCTTATTTTGTTGACTGGAATACTGCACAGAAGATTTGTCCCATTTGATGCAGCATAAAGAATAACTTCTCGGGAACTCATGCAGGTCAGTATCTATCACATAACCATTTGAAACTTAATCTGTTAAATTCTAGAATAAACAAACTTGATCACCCACTAAAGAAGTCAAGGATTAAAAACACAGAACAGCATAGGAAACCTTACTGGAGGCCCAAGAAAGGCCAATAATGGCCATAGCCATTCAATAACTGGGAAAACTGGCAGTGAAAAGAAAGAACAGAGCAGTAGACCTGGCATGAAGTAAAAATTCTCTCCACCAGGGAAGGAAGATGTCTGTTATATCATGAGATGGCGAAGGACTTGGGTTTCATTTTTTCCGAAAGCCCCTGTGAGGGAAGAGAGAGTTAAAATAGAAGTTAGGTATACCTATGTTCATTTAGTGTGTTTCTATTACCCAGTGATGCCCTGGGAGGCCCTCTGTGGTACAAGAGTTGTGGGAAAGATAAGAGATACATTTGGAAGATTGTTATAAAGTGAAGGTCAAGCCTTACCAGAGCAATAAACTAATTGAGATGAATATGACAGGCCCAGTGTGACGGAGACATTTCCACAAATAATGGAGACAGACAAAAGTTGGAAATAGTTTTGACAAAATAATAGCATGCCTTGAAAAGACTTTATGGCAATCAAGAAAGGATTTACCTGGCGGGGCACAGGTAAGGGTGATCATAGTGTTATCAAGACACTTCTCATGGGGCTGGAGATATGGTTCAGTGGTAAACATCACTTGTTCTTGCAGAGGACCCAGGTTCGGTCTTCTGGGAATGGGGTAGCTCACAACCACCTGTAGTTCAGCCTCCAAGGGATCCAATGCTTCACACATGTGCACATACACACATGCACATAATTAAAATTTTTAAATAAATCTAAATAAAACCACTTCTCATGACAATTTTAAAGGCAGGAGCTGTGGATCATAGGTCCATAGATTTAGTTAACTGAAATTGACCCTTCAGGTCCTTTATAAAGAGAATGTGTGAATCTTTAGTGGGTTTACTGCTCTAGCAGGGCTCTCATGCCTCTCACTTTGCAGGTTTTCTAAAAAACAGAGATTTATTCAGTATAGGTGAGTCCAGTTAATAATAATCTGGAGTTTGACAGCCACTGAAGTACTGTCCTTTTAAAATTGACTGACGGGCCTGGGCATGGTGGCACATGCCTTTTATCCCAATACTTAGGAGGCAGAGTCAGGTCAATCTCTATGAGACTGAAACCAGCCTCACCTACACCACCAGTTTCAGGCCAGCTGGAGCTACAGGGAGAGCCTGTCTCAGAACAACAACAACAAACAAACAAACAATAAATTGGTATGTAAATTGACTGAAGTTGGTCATCTGAATGACTGTGCTTATAGGGCTTCAGTTGTGCCAGGTTCCCAGGCTGAAGCAGGTCAAGATGAGACTCCTGAGCAGAAGCTAGTAGAATTTTGGTTTGTAATGTTATGAATCATTTTATTTTCCTCATTATACTTTCCTACTGGGTGTGGCCAAAAATTAACCATTGTCTTTATTGTTGAAGTCAGACAAGACTTCTTATGGGTTACTCTTCTGGACTAAGAAGAGCCTCTTGAATCCTTTTATTTTTTCCCTTACCAGTTGTAAGGGAACTTACCATCTGCAGAGATGGGTCAGAGTCTTGCTAACCATGTGGCTTCCCTTGGAGGCACTGAGGGCATTCGCCTCTATTTGTAGAAAATACACTGGTTTTGAGTCCAACCTCTAACACATCCATGGTCCTTCTGATCAATAGGACAGGTGACTTGCCAGAGTGATAGTGTCCTTTGAGGGGGTCACATCATCACCTGCATTCTGTCTGACCTTTGAGGACAGGGGTCAAATTACTAGCTATCCTTTCAGCCCTCAGTATGCCCTTTGGCTGTGGATGCCAAAACTTTCATGATCAAACACACCATTTCACCAGTCTTGTAAAGGTAGTAATAGATTTTAGTTTTAACTTTTAGGTAAAATTTAGATAAAGCATAGACACAAACAGATTTTTAAGTTTTTGTTAAAACCCAGTTTTTCAAACTGGCTAAAAACCTGACAAAATTAATAGAAAATGTAAATATCTTGATGAAACATAAAATCATTGTTCCTTTAGTTCTTTTTAAAAATATTTATTATTTTATTTTATGTGTATGAGTGTATTACCTGCATGTTTCTAAGTGCACCTGTGTTGTACAAAGCCCTCGGGGGTCATAAGAGGGCACCAGATCCCCTGGAATTGGAGTTATGGATGGCTGTTAGCACCATGTGGGTGCTGGGAATTTAACCTGGGTCTTCTGCAAGAGCAGCCAGTGTTCTTAGCCATTGGAATTAAAGGTATACCACCACACCTGGCTATGAATACCTTTTTTAACCAGAGAAGAAAAAGCTGTATGAGAGCAAGGGCATGGTGTTGGAAGGCTACCTCTTGATATTTACGTATAATTTTATATTGCCTACTAGTCTCCATTCTATAAGACCAGATTGTACTTAATTTTTATTTCCCATTGAATTTTGAATCAACAAGAAGTGTGTAAGTGGCAAATAAGACTTCCCTAGAGGAAGAAATTATCTCAATAATCTTTCCAGAGGTAGGGGCTGTTTCTTAAGAAGAATGCCTGGACATGAGGAAGTTCTCTTTTCTAAGAAATGCTGATTATCACATTGTGCTGCAAAAGAAGACTAAATAATTTTCTTTAAAGTTTGAGGTTCAAATTGATTCTGGCTTCCCAGGATGCATCCCAAGGGAGTGTCCAATGCCATAAAGAGCTGGTTTGGGATCTGTCAAAAAAAATAGGAGGAAGAAAGAGCCCTGGCTCCCCCAAAGACACATCTGTCCTCTGGCGGTATCTTCAGTTCTCATTGTGAATTGGCTGTCAGCATTTCAAATAGGAAATTGGTCCCCCTGTAATTTGGGTTTCCCCCATCACAAATACAGATTCAGTTCTCACTGTGAGTCAGGCATCACCTTCTTTAACAGCTATACCCAGGATTATGCATCTGGGACGTGTACCTTCAGCCTCATTTATCCAGTGTAGTCTATCCATCCTATCTTTAAATCCTGCCCTCTCCTTCACAGTTCTCCCATCCAAGTACTAACTAGGCCTGACCTTAAGCTCCTAAGATCAAACAAGATCAGCCATGTTTGGGTTTGCTTGGCTGTAGACTCCTTATCAGTTCTCTATAGAATCCCTTTTTGTGGCATAGAAGCCACTTTAGCAATTTTATCCTGCATCTAGGAACCGGGAAGAAGGAAAAGTGGTCCTTCATATCCTCAGTCCCACATAAATTTTGTAGGTTCCATATTGAACCAAGGAAGGGAACTGGGGAGTAAAGCTAAGGTCTAGAATCCTAAAACAGGCAACCAAAAGATGGCAACATGTAAAATAACCTAAGGAAAAGGAAACTGGAAACCTCTCACAGGATTTACATTCCGCTATTGAAGTAGCTGAAAAAAACACCATCTTGTCCTGGGTCAGTCCTGACTCCAGTTTGTGCCTGCTTAGGTATTTTCCCCACTCACTAGCAACCCCAGACAGCTGTAAAACAAGGCTTTCCATGACCCTGACCATGGCCCAAAGAAATGATAAAAATAACCCCAGAATGCATAATTAAAAACACTTTCTATATATAAAAAGAATAACAGCTGTAGCAAAGTCTTTCTGACCTCCATCTGGTCCAAATTATCTATATGATTTTTGAATCTATATCTTGAATGGGTTAAACAATTTTTTATACCTAGCCTCATAAAACATTATCAATTCTAGATGTTTTAGTGATATTTGAGACTAACAGGGAACAAATTATGTTTCATTCACAATATATAACCACTACATAAATATATATATAGGTTTATGAAAAGGCCCTGATAACCTTTGAGATTAAGTACATACTCAAAGGTGAACTTTGGGCTCACCCTGTAGTTCCCACAAAAAGCAAGAGCATCAAGTTTTCTATTTCAATATGACTGTGGGGAGAAAATATATTATATAAAGATTTTTCCATACAGTTTAGATTTAGAGTAGAGGAAGGGAAGACAAAATCAAAATTCCCACAGTCAAAAATAACTCCATGTTGGTCTTGTGTTCTTTGAACTCTAAGAACTGTAGTGTGTGGATGCTGGGTTCACCAAGACATTTCAGTATGTTTCCAATGCACTCATCATCATCTTCCTGCTGTATTCATAGGCCAAAAATAATGCAGCGTTGGAAGGGATGGCTCGAATCATAGTAGCTTTCATTCCAGAATATAGGGCTAATACTCCTTCATTTCTCACAACAGTCAAAAAAGTTCGTATAAATCCTGCCTGCTTTCCGAACATAGAAAGAACCTGAATTCTGGATTTAATACAATCCACTGGGAATATGATAAGCCAGAGGCAGATTCCAGCAAATCCTCCACTTAACATCAAAGGAACAGGGCCTAGTTCATTCTTTGGTCTCCCTGATGCAAAAAACGATCGACTGAGTTCATAGCCACCAAAGAAGAAGAAATAGCCGGGTACTTCCTGAACTAGAGTGGTGGAGAGTCCATGGTAGAAGCCTAATGGGCCATCCTTCAGAAGGATGCCCTTAACAACAGACCAAATTGTGTTATAGCTTTTGGTTATCTTCCCTGACATCTTCATTTCATACGTGGTCTGCAGCCGGCATTTCACAAGCTCAGTGGGGCAGAGGGCTAGCGCAGCAAACGCAGAGGCCAAGGACCCCGCCGTTGCTGTCTGCAGTTCATTCAGCGGGGCGCTCTGGTCCAGGCTAGCCACTTTACGGACAAACTGTTGGCAGAAGCCGTAGCACATGAAAAGGACAGAGCTCTGGGCGACGTAGGCTACCAGCGCGGGGCTAGTGCCCCGGTAGAAGCCCCGGATGCCCGCTTGGTTGTAGGTCTTCAGGAAACAGTCGGTGAGGCCTTTGTACAGGCTGGGGAAAGTCTGCATCTTCACTTTCATAGTATCAAAGGGCTGCCCGGTCAGTACACATGCTGCGCCCCCTAGGGCCCCCGAGGTGAGGTCTATGGCGGCTTGGATGGCAGGATGGACTTCATTTTGGCCCACCCGCTCGCGGGTGTCAGCGGAAGTCAAGTCTCCGGAGCGCAGGGCGGGCTCGCAGGCCCGCCGCTCCGGGTGCATGGTTGGCTCCGGCGGGCGCTGCTGGCCCTGTCTCCCTGAGGAGGCCGCTCAACCCCAGGCCACCCGCCGTCACCCTCCCGGCTCCGGAATAACCCCCGGCGGCAACCGCGCGGCCCTCGGAGCCCAGGCTCCCCCGCGGGCAGGGCGGAGGGCCGAATGCGTACGTGAGTTGTGACACAGCTACGTCTCAGTAAGTTGGGGGCAAACTCTAAGGAAAGAAATGCTTTCCAGGAGCTGAGAGTGTAAGGTCAGTGGCAGAGCCTGAGCTTAGCTTGACTCAGTACTGCAGGGCCCGCGGCCGGGGATGGGGGTGGAAGGATGCTGTTGTTTTTTCTGGCCCTATACTTAACACAAAATGAAACAGGAGATGCTCTCAGCTGATCTAGCCTGGATTCAAAGAAGGCAGCCCTATGGGAACGGAGTTTTAAAGACAAGCTACTTGGGAATTGATACACTGGAGTCAGTGGCTGCTTTTATCAGAGAACCCTCTGTCAGAGACTCCTCCCTTACTTCCCTGGGGGAAGCGGGGAGCATGTGGAGGGGACAGAGCCTGAGCTCTGCAGACACACTACTTGGGAGGTAAAATCAAATTTCAGGGAATTATTCTCTTTCATTTAGATTTCCTTGACTGATGGTCTTTGGCTGTCAATATAATATTTAAAAGTGAGGCATTAAAAAGCAGATTGTTGCATGGTTGTCATAGGTAGGATTTCTGCCACAGTGATTACCTGGCCTTTTCTTTGGAGACTGTCCAACTGTCAGGATTTCTCTGAGGCTATACTTTTCAGAGGCAATCTTCTAATTTGACTGTGTGGGAGGTGAGTTAGCTATATGCAGATTTAATGAGAACAAGGTCAGGGAAGAAAGGTGACATTCCTATAATATTTACTGTACATAGACTTGTACAAATCTCCATTTCAGATGCTGAGTGCCTCAGACTATCAGAGCCTGTTTAGAGTATGGGCTTACTTTGGTTCAATTTACACAAAAATAAACTCTATCCTCTGTGAGATGGGAAAGAGTTACCTGGCTTCAGAGGCTAGGGATCTTGGACATCCAGCAGCTCTGACCACATTTTAATGAATCTTATGCCTCTTGTCCTACAGCTAGTAACCATCAATACTGGGTAACATGGGGGGTAAATCTCTATTGTGAAAAAATACAGATCCACACATATTGATAAGGTTACTCATACTTTTTAATGAAGTGGCTAAAATGTTTATAACAAAATCCTGTTTTTTGCATTATAAAACTACAGAAATGTATCTGTTGTATACACTCCAAATAGACATGGAATAATACATCTTAATGTTATTGTAAATTATCCTATGAAGTTGGTTTCTTTTTTGTAAAAGCTGTAAATTATTTGTTTATAAAGATTTCAGCTACATACCATACTCATTAACCAAGGGATCCATGAGAAAGTGAGTCTTTCATAATATGGCATTTACTTGTATCCCAATCTTAAGTCTTTGACTTTTAAAGTTTATGTAACAGATAACCATTCACTCTGTAGTGTTTTTTAGTATTAATGCAAAACTGGCCCCAAGCAATAAAGCTATAAAAACAAGCTGAGTCAATTTGTTTATGCTGAAGATTTTGAAGAAAACTTCCTAACTCATAGCTTTGATTTAGAAACTTGGTTAAATTTTAAGCCAACCATATTTAAAACAGCTATTTCGTGAGCCCAGCATGATTATGCATCCCTGTAGTACCAGCACTGAACTGAAAGAATTGAGTTCAAGGCCAACCTGGGCTACATAGTGAGTTATAAGTAAAAACATAGCTGTTTCTTTAAGCACTTGTCATTCCAATCGCTATTTAATTCAAAAGATTTCTTAGTCCCTTTATGGTCCATTACCCCAGTAAATGAGTTTATATTTTTATTTCATTGTTTACTTACTTTATTTCAGGTATTGATTGTTCTAAGTCCATCATATGATTCAACAATCAATCCAAGAGCCCTGTAAGGTTGGTGGTATCATCTTCATTTTTAGAGTTGAGAAAATTGAAGCCAACAGATTAAGTTGCCTAAGATCACACAACTAATAAGGCTTGAGGTATTAAATCTCTTTAGTAAACTTGCAGTGTCTGAAAAGGTATTTTAAGAAAAATAAACCTACTTTAGAAGCAGCACATCTTTCAGTGGATTTATAATCTCGTGAGGGGGCAGTGTGAGCAACAGGTAGTTTAGCATGATGAATGTGTAACAAGCAGAGTATTTTAAAAGATCATAAAGTACATGAGATTATAGACATTGCATGCTTCTTAGTTCATATCCATTGTTTTGGACAGCACTTGTGGGAGGAATGGCAGAGGAAAACACAGAAGACAAAGGCCATAATAGGGTCGCTTAACCTAGATAGGAGTGATTATTTAGGTTAAAAGGCTGAAAATTCAGACTAAGCCAAAGATGGAGAGTCTTTCTAGGAAAAGTTTGTTAAATAGCCCTCAGGCCCAGAAAGAGGGTTAAATTTCTTGAATAAAAGGTAAATAGAGTCAGGGTGGATTAACCATATAGTAAGAGAAGAGTGGTAGAAGACTGAAAAGGTAAGTAAACGCTCATCTTTTTAAGAAATACAAACTTAATCCTGAAAGAAATGAAGAATTTTTAAGTATGGGGATTACATTTTGGTCAAAAAGCTTAACTGAATACTAAATAAAAAATGTTTATACGCCACTGATAAACCAATAATGACTTATTGTCATTTGCTAGGCAAGAGGTAAAATGGCTTAAACTAGGGCAATGGATGTAGTATGAACCACAGTAACTTAGAGTTTTTGAGAGGTAGAGGTTTTGTTTCCCCTCTGTGGTGAAGGGACGCAAAAGTGCAGGTTCTGGTGGCTGACTTCAGCAGCTGAGGCAGTTGGCAGCAACACAGAAAAGGTTTTCAGGGAAAGGAACAGGGTGACTTCCACTTGGAGCATGCACAATTGAGTTGCCTGGGGGACACTTGTGTTTCCAGGAAACAGTTAAATATATTAAGTCTGAAGCTCAGGAGATCAAGCTTAGAAATGTAGACTTGAGAATAGCGATAGAGCTAATAACTGAGCCAGCAGTCACAAGACCAGTAGGCTATTTTGTTAATAAAAGATGTGCATCTAGCACACTTCCTTTAAAATATTGATGGAATTCAGATATCACCAGTATTCAGAGCTTGTAAAAATTATTTAAGTGATCCACTGTAAAGGCAAATATTGTATCTTCTCCAGTGACAGTTCTTTCAATGTAGTAAAATACTTATTAGAGCAGAATTTTTCAATTCCCACCTTGTTAAGAAAACTTATTTTCTAACCTCTAAAGCCAGATAGTAATCTTAAACTGTATTACAGTCTTCAGCTTCTGAAAATACTTCAGAAAAAGATAAATGTGAGAATTACCATTTAAAGCCTCCTAATGCTAGGAAGTATGATTATGGACTTGCAGTCTTGATAACTGATTTAAACATTTCACCACTCATGTTCCCTGTCAAATAGAAAATTTAAGTGAACTTTATTTTACAAAAATAATTTTTAAATGACGTTTTATAAACTGACAGAAATTACAATTCTGTATCTTGTCAATCTGAGTTTTTCCAAAAAGGCTCTCAAGTGTGAAGCATTAAATACTTCAGAGAATGTGAAAATTACATTTATGAACATTTAAAATACCAGCGCATGTACAGACTTTAGGGACAATATGAAATGGCATGCAGAAATAATCAGCCTATTAAATAGCTGCAGCAATTAAGTTGAAAATAATTAGGAATACAATCTTTTTTAAGAAACATATATTTTATGTGTATGAGTGTATTGTCTGCATGTATGTGAGTGCACCCCTGTCATGCAATGCCATGGACGTCAGAAGAGGGCTTCGGATCCTCTGGAACTGGAGTTAAGGATGGTTCATAGCTGCCATGTGGGTGCTGGGAATCGAAGCCAGGTCCCCTGCAAGAGCAGTCAGTACTCTTTACTGCTGAGCCATCTCTCCAGCCCCAGGAATACAATCTTAATCCCAATCAATGGAATGGGATGCAATTCTATTTGATAATCGTTGTTTTTGCTGTTTCCAGTATTTCACACATAAGCTTAGTGCTGATTAAAAGGTACAAACAGGCCTTCAGTAAAAAATTAGGATACTTTAAGAAGGCTCTGGACCCAATGTTCTCACATTGCCAAATGGAGCAGGCAGACTTGAACCTTGATATAATACAAAGATGACATTTCTCCAATTCTTTACCCCTGTAGTGTTCCTGTTTCTGAAAGCCCCCCAAAACAGAAAGCTTTATCTACACAAACATGATCACACTGTTAGTCATTAAACTCCAAGTACCCACCCCAACTCTATCCATGGAAGAACAAGATAAACTTGATAAAGTGAAAATTAGTTGTTTTTATTGTGTTAGAAACAACATATAGGAATTTGCCCCTACAGTAGCTACTGTATAAAAAAAAACATACATTAACTCCACTAGCTCCAAACTAGCTTCTTACTGATCTTAGCACCACAAAACAGAAGTTTCTGGAAAATAGACAAATAGTAACACAGCCCTGCAGTGAAGTGATTAAAATGGAATTGATCATTTCACTAATTCTATAACTTTCCTACAGCAATTATTCTGCCTATGCAATCCTACTTCGTAAAGAATGAAAACCCAGCACAGTGGTTTTGAAAACAACCAACATAACTCAACTTCTAACAGTATATGGAATAAAAACTACTGCCAGTCCAAGTGATGAAAACAATTTTTTCCAATGCTGACCAGTCTGAGGATGAAATGAAGCATCAACATTATCACTTCTCTAGGAGTGATTCTAGCTCTTCTTGTAAAGAGCTAAGCTGTTCCTTCTCCCGGTCTTCCTTTTGTTTGAGTTCATCTAGCACAGCTTGAAACCTATTCTTAAGAGCCAGGTTTTCTACTTTCATGATGAGATCTTCCTGGCGTTTTGCCCTGTCCTGGGTCTCTTGGAGCTTGCCTTTCATGTTATCAATCTGTTTCTGAATCCCCATAACCAATTGATTGGTTCCTTCATTTTCTTGGTGCTGCTCATCTGATTCATTTAGCTTGTCTTGTAGCTGTCTCTCCAGATCTTCCTCAGTGTCAATGATGTTCACATCTTCTTCATCTTGATGCTGTGTCTCATCTTCATCTTCACTGCTGCTGCTGAGGTCATTGAATATCTCTCGGAGCTCATCATGTTCTAATGAGTCATGGCCCTGCCTATGGCCCGACATTCCTGGAGATGAGATATCAAGGCCTTGATTTTCTGCCTCCTTTGTTTCATCTTCAGCAATTATTTCCCAACGGGTACTGACAGCTTCTGCATCTGTACTCAGCAACCGCTTCACTTCTTTTTCCACATCTGGAGACTCGATATACTTCTTCTTTGCTGTTTTCCGGAACCTTCTCTTTCTGACATTTTTTAGAGGCAGAGTAATTCCGTGGTTCCAGACAAATTTTTTCTCTTTGTCCTTATCTTTCTTCTTGCTTGCTTTGGGATCAGCAGGGGCAACAGGTTCTTCCACAGGAGGGTAAAGATCACCATCAACTGTGGACACAAGCATCTGACAGATGTCTGCTGTCTTGTAAAAGGTTTTCTTATCAATGGTTTTCAAGCTTTCCATAACACAGGGAAGGTCTACCAATTTTGAGGCCAATGGAACTCGATCCACTCTGACAATTCCATGGCGCCCATCAGGGTGTAACTCAATGGTCAGTCTGTCTTTCAGATTGACATGTCCAGACTGCACTGCCCTCCTCACAGTAGAGGCATACTCTGGGGGCAGGCGTAAGATAAACTGGCTTTCTAGTTCATGAGGGGCATCATCTTTGCTCTTACTCATCTTTAATTCCTTGTGACTCACTTCTCCAAAAACCACTTCTTGCACGGACAAGTTCCAGCTCCTAAAACAGTTAAAAGAGCGCTGTTACTAATTGAAATCTTAAATTACGAAGTTGCAAAGAAAACAGCACTTAAGCAGTACACCAGCAAGCGTCTGCTCCTGTCTTCAGACTCTGAACACGCAGGCAATAGTCCATGTTAAATCTACTAGATACAATACCCAGTTGGAGCCGCTAGGCACCGCTGCCACACAGTGTAGAAAGTACTAGTCAGCAAACAAAGGAAATGGCGCCTGCGGAGTGATTTTAAACACGTAAATCTGGCAGACTGTCCTAATCCACAAATTACCTCCAACGGGATAATTAAAATGCGGGGGAGGGGGCTGTGACGTCTCTTTGTCTCAGGTACTTACAGTCCACAGACAAAGATAAATTCAGCTTTTCCCCGCCGGAGGAAAACGAAAGAGAAAGCCGGGCGGAGCAAAGCGGCCGAGCCAAGCGCGGTAACTTGGTGCGGAGCAGCCGAGCCACGCGACTCCCTTTCGGTTTCTCCGTTCTTCCGGCTGCCTATGGAAGGGCTCGGGCAGCAGCTCGAAGCCTGACTAAGACCCTCCACTCCAGGCGCCCGACTTGGGAGCCCGACTCCCAGCCCGCAGAAACCGAGCGACGATAAAGCGCTACGTAACGCAGCAGAACCGGATACCGCTGTGACTGACAGCCAGCACTGGCGGAAGTACCGCCTGCACCAGCGCGCGCAGGCGCAATCTCGTATTGTCCCGCGTTGTGTCGTCCTTCCGTGAGAACTTGACTGAAGTTACAATGCTTACGCTACAATCTTTTGTCATTAATCACAAAGTGCAGGATTGCTGCATACTGTATGTTGTTAAGTCTATATTGTGTTAATTAGGAAAATATCTTGATAGGAACCAAGCCTTTGGGTTTATTTGTATTTTGGAGGAATTCCAAGGACCTGAGGTGATTCTTGATTGGTACAGCATATCTAACATTCTGGTGGCACAGGTTCATTTAGGACAGACTTTTTTTTTCGATAAACGGTCTGATTAAAATTAGTGTGTAATTGAAGCCTTTAAAAAAAAAAAAGTTTTGATGCAGGATATCTGTAGTCCAGCACAGCTTTTGAACTCATTATGTCATGTCAGATATTTCATCACAGCAGCTAAAATCTAACACCGTATGTGTGAATATGCTTTAAGAATACAGTGATACTTTATCATGAGAGGAAATTAAAATATCCTGGGCTCATTTGATTTTTATGCTAATTTCAGGAAAACGATGCCCTTTCAGGTACATGATTTCTCTTGATGTGTTAAATAATGCTAGGTGATTCATCTATAATTTGTAATATAATGTTTCCTCTTTTTTTGAAAATGAAATTTCTTCAGCGCTCTCTTAATTATGCTTATTTTACAGATAAGAATTTAACATGTTAACCTCTGAAAAGTACTTAACTATAGAAACCATAAGCTCATGCTCATACATGGAAATAATACAAGTACTACCTGTATTTTCATTCCCTGTGAGTTTTATAATACATAAATATTCTTGTCACAAAAAGTAACTTGAAATTAATGCATGACATTCTGCCAAAATCTGCTGTATTTTAGTTAAACTGTCAGGGATGATTAAAAGGCTTGTTTAAAGTTTTCCTAGAGCATCTGCCTCATTATCTGCTTTTGAGTTTAATACATTTTTAAATGCTGTTCTTTATTGGGAATTATATTGATCCTAAAACTAAGAACTTTACCACATTACCATTATTGTAATGTCTTGAAAACCCAAAGTATCCTTCTAGAAAGCTACTCGTTATACAAAAAAACTTTGAATTCACAAAAGAATCACAGTTGTGTGGTTGTTCTGTCCAACATTTGCAATACCAGAGAACCAAAGATTTGGAGAGAGCTACTAATTCCCTAGTGTGGTAATAAGCTTTCCAAGGCTTGGTTTCTATGACTTAAGAGAATAATAAACTGTCAATCCTGTATTGGTTGAAAATTACCTTTATTAAACTTTCAAATTCCTTAAAAGGATATTTATACTTTTGAGGTTAAACACATTATGAGTAATGAGAGAAAGTCTGCCTGTTTTGTAATTTGAAAATTTTAGAAATGAGAAAAATAGCAAACATAGTCAAAGCATATATGCAGCTAAAGCACCATATATTTTATTTTAAATATTTTATTTACTTTTATTTTGTGTGTATGAGTGTATTGCCTGCATGTATGTAAGTGCACCGTGTCATGCAATGCCCTCGGAGGTCAGAGGAGAGCACTGGATTCCCCTCAAACTGGAGTTATGGATAGTTGTTAGCCACCATGTGGTTGCTGGGAATTGAACCCGGGTCTCCTGCAAGAAAAGCCACTGTTCTTAACCGCTGAGCCATCTCTCCAGCCCCCAGCACCATATATTTTAAAGATTAAAAGCAAGTTAACTAAAAATAGCAGTTCTTACACCCTGTAAATTGCTTTCTTTAGAAAAATTCAAAACCTAACCTGCACTACTTTAAACAATTCAGGTATCTATTTATCAAAAAAAAAAGTGTAGTTGCTGGGTGTGGTAGCTCACACCTTTAATCCCAGTGCTTGGGAGTCCGAGACAAGTAAATCTGTGAGTTAGAGGCCAACCTGTTCTACATAGCAAGTACCAGGCCAGCTAAGGCAAAGGGAGACCCTGTCTCAAAAGAAAAACTAATCTGGGGCTGGAAAGATGGCTCAGTGGTTAAAAGCACTGGTTGTTCTTGCAGACCCAGGTTCAAATTCCAGCACCCACATGGCAGCTAACAACTGTCCATAACTCCAGTTCCAGGGGATCCGACAGCCTCTTCTGACCTCTGCCACCGGCATTTCATGATACAGGTGCATTTACCTACATGCAGGCAATACATGTATATACGTAAAATAAAAATAATTGCTCAGTGGTTAAAAACACTGGTTGTTCTTGCAGACCCAGGTTCAAATCCCAGCACCCACATGGCAGCTAACAACTGTCCATAACTCCAGTTCCAGGGGATCCGACAGCCTCTTCTGACCTCTGCCACCGGCATTTCATGATACAGGTGCATTTACCTACATGCAGGCAATACATGTATATACGTAAAATAAAAATAATAAATTTTTTTAAAAAGGAAAAACTAATCGAGCAGGTCTTTCCAATAAAAATATAATGTGGTCACAGATGGGAGCTATAGATATGACTTAAAATTTTTAGGAGCTGGGAGGGTTTTCTCAGTGATAGAGTACTTCCTAGTATTTGCAATGCCATGGGTTTTAACACCACAAAAATTATGTAACTATTACCTAATAGCCACATTAAAATGATAAAAATAAGTGAAGTTAATATCAATAAGCAATGAATATACCTAAAATCCAAGTTCAAAATGCAATCAGTATACAAATTATTTTTTTAGTGACATACTTTACATTGTTTTTTACATTTAGTTCTTAAATAGTTATTGTTTAGATTGTGTGTATTTGTGTTCCTGTGTGGACATTTTGAAGTACAATTGCCTCTTTACATGCCAGAATCATGACCTAATGCAAATTGTTTTTTTCTTCTCATTTTGAAGAATAAGCATGTATCTGTGCTTTTTCAGTTGTTCTTTCAGCTCTGCTCTCTGTGCTTGTAAACTTCCAAAGACTATGTCCACAAGATACCTTCCAACAGTAAGTGGAGAACTCCCACCATTGTCATAACAAGAGTGGCTCTTTCAAGGTCTTATTTATTTGCTTATTTGTGTGTTTATTTATATTTATTGTGGTATTGGGGATCGAACCCAGGGGAAAGCCTGTCTTTTGATTTGATTGGATTTATCCCTAGCTCGACACTCAACAGTAAATACCGTAAACCTGTGCTTCTCTAAGTAGTTGGAAGACGGTGACATTTGGTAATGTCCAGAGAAAATTTTGGTTAACACAATTGTGGAAGTAGAGTCTCCTGACATCTAGTGGAAGAGGCCAAAGATAATGCTAAACTTCCTACAAGGCACAAAACAGCCTCCCACACACACACAAACACATTAGAGAATTATCTAGGTCAAAATATCAAGATTGATAAACTGCCTGTATTAGTCAGCATTCTCTAAAGGAACAGAATTTATAGGATGAACATATAATATGTATGAATATATATGTAAATGGGGAATTATTAGATTGGCTTACATGATATGGTCTGGGTAGTTCAAAAATGGCTGTCTCACACTGGAGAGACCAAGAATCTGGTAGTCATTCAGTCCAAGAGGCTGGATCTCTCAGAAGCACTGAAGGCCTAGAGGATTTCTGGAAAGCTTCTGGTCATCAGTCTATGTTGAAAGCCTGAAGAAGTTGGTCCTAATATTGGCAAAGGAATGCCAAAGCAACAGTAACAGTCTTGATAAACTAGCCAGTGAGAGTGAAGGCCAGCAGGCAAATGCAAAGTTTCCTTTTCCAGGTACTTTTATCTAGGCTGCCACCAAAAGGACCCACCCTAATCTATAATTTCCTTTTCATTATTGAAAAGGTAGGGATAGCGATCAAAGGTAAAGTTTTAAATTAGTGTAATTATTTGTTATTTAGTTTTGTCAGTGTTTTCAATTTATAATGAAATTAAAATTGTTTATGTTTTGCCTGCATGTATGTGCACCACATGCATGCCTGTGGAAGCCAGAAAAAGGTCATTGGGTCCCCTGGAACTGTAGTTACAGACAGGTGAGAATGGAACCCAGTTCCTCTAGAAGAATAGTGACTGCTCATAACCTCTGACCCATCTCTCCAGCCCCTTATAATGAAAGTTTGTGTAGTCGAATTTACAAGAATTTCTTTCACATTATTTTATTCAGTGTGTGTGTGTGTGTGTGTGTGTGTGTGTGTGTGTACTTGTGCACATGTGCATGCATGCATAGGCCAGAGGCAGACGTAAGGTGTCCTACTATATCACTTTGCACCCTAGTCCCTTGAGATGCGGTCTGTCACTGAATCTAGAGCCAGGCTGGCAGACAGCAAGCCTCAGTGATCCTCCTTTCTCTGCCTCCCACAATGCTGGGGTTACAGAAGCCATCAGTGGCCCCAGCTTTTTACTTGAATGCTGGGGATTTGAACTCTGGTTCTCAGGTTTGCATGGCTAGCACTCTTACCCACTGAGCCATCTCCTCAGCCTCACAATATATTTTTTGATGATGTATCCTTTTATAGTTGATAATTTCTGTAGTAAAAAGAAATTGTTTGTTGATACATGCCCTCCCTATGTCACCCTGGCTGGTCTGGAACTCTCTGGAACCTCGAGCTTGTGGTGATTCTCCTATGTCTTGCCTCCTGGGTGCTGGGATTACATGTATGTGCTACAATGTACGACAAGTAGCCTTTTCTGTTTGTTAAGAAAAAAAAATCAGCAGTGCATCATCTTCAAAAAGGAATGCCAAGGGCAGGATGTGGGTGTACAGAGATTGTCTGGGTATGAGTGAGGTCCTGGGTTTCACCCCCAACACTGGAAAAAAAATATCCAGGAAAAATTCCATAAGGATCTTTAAGTTGAACTTCAATAGATTAAGTTACTTAGACCGGCTTATCAATATTTTTGCCCTCCCCCTTCTCCCCCCATCTTATTAGTATTTTGCTAAGAAAAGAAAATACGTTCTATACTCTTCATATTAAAGCAGGTGGTATTCTAAAAGATCCGAAAATGAAGAAAAATTATCTCTCCTGAGGAATTTCAGAAATTGAGATAGATACCAAGCTGGACCTCTGGGTGCCGCTGTCTTCCAGATACTGGCTGTTCTGACGCAATGATCCCATAGGCTTTAACAAACACGTCACAAGACTGCACGCCCTCGCCAGAATTCTGTACTGAACGTTGGTCACCATCGCCCCTGCATTCCACTTAGAATATCTTGGTCATTATCTCCAGGACCTTTAAAAGCTTCCGAGTGAGGCCTTTTCAGCGGACTTTTACTATCGAAGCAGGATGCAGCTGCAGGGAGCGGAATTCGGGAATTCGCGCCCGCAGCAGCGTGGATAGGAAGTCGTCCATACTGGAGGCTCGCACTCTGTTTCCGGTCCTGTTGTCTTTGTTCTGCTCAGGGAGCTACCTACCAAATGCGCTGCGAGACTTGAAAAGAAGACTGTGTATACATGTGGGGAATCTCTCTGAAGACCTGCATGACTAGAAACAGGGTGAGTGCTGAGACCTACTCCAGCCAGCGAAGACTACAGAGACCTACTTGAGAAAGACCTGATGGATGCAGCAGATACACGAAAAGTGCCCACGCCACTTGAATTTGAAATTAAATTCATGGAAAATCATTTAAGCATCTTGGACTTAAGTTGTAACAACGGCTTTTAGCACAAACAGTTCTGGAAAGCATCTTTATAGCAATGTTTGGATGCTATGAATAACTCTACAAATGTATAAAATTACTTCCAATAACTACACCCTCTTTCTCCAAGAAATAAAGGAGAGCATTTCAGTAGTAAATGTTTTGAATTGCTGCTGAAGAACCCCTGGACCAGAGGAGCTGTACTGCCTCTCCTTAGTGATGGACACGGGACAGAACAACTCAGGATAAGATAAAGCCTCAGAGTCAGTGCCAGGTCCTTGGATGCTGAGCTGTAATCCTGCAGAAGAGACCATCCTGACCTCCACATTCGTCTGGTAATTCTTGGTGACATGATGACATCATTAAGGTAGAGTTCTATAATTTCCACAATCTCACAGCTCATAGATTATATATCTACTGCCCCCAAATTACATCAGTGATTGATAAAACATCAGTGACAGCATGGGGTAGAATGGAGGCACTCTGAAGACCCATTTCCAGAGTCACAGATGAAATGGAGATCAAAAACTGTAATGCAAGTATAAGTCACACTATCAGTTGGGTGTCAATGGATAAGAACTGTGGTTACCTAGTAAAACAGCAGAACTGAGAGCTTTGTTTAAATGGAGAAGGGGAAATTTTTACAGAAAGGAATGATCCCACTGATAAGCAATTCACTGCCAGGAATGATTGTATAGTTCTTTGTCACCTGCTGATGGGTGGAATCCTAAACTGGAAGCAGACAAATACAGTCTTACCATTAGAACCCTCCCAAGAACAAGCTATCCCTTTGCTCCAGCACAAGCATTATTCAAGCATTTTCATCCACAAAGTGCTCTACTTTCAGAGAGTGGTGGTGTGTGCCTGTAACCTCAGCATCTGGGAGGCTGAAGCAAGATCCCAAGTTTAAAGCCAGCCTGGACTACAAGGTGAAACCCTGTCAAAAAAAAAAACAATGAAAGCACTTCTGTTTTTCAGACAGGCCTTTTTTTTCCCTTCTTTTTGTGGTGCCAGTGTTTGAATTTAGGGTCTTTCCTATGCCAGGCAAGTGCTCTGCCACCAAGTCACATCCTGAGCCATTATTTTTCTTTGAAATAGGATCTCGCTTTGTAATGTGGGATCTCGTTATGTAGTGCAAGCTGGCTTCAAACTTATAATCCCTCTGTCTGTGTCTCCCAAGTGCTGGATTACAGCTGTGTGCCATTGTGCCTGGCACAGTGTCATTCTGAGCCTCCCTGTGATGGTGGATAACTGTCACAAAAATGCAGAGTTTTTCAGGAGCTTCAACTAGGTAAGGACTTTTTGTACTGCACTGTCTACTATGGAACTCTCTACCTGGTGACCACCACAGGGCCTATGTAGTGGACAGTCATTACACTGTACCTGCTTTTCACTATGAATTTTCAGGAGTTGCTGCCAGACCCCAGCACAGCCCAGCATTCACTGCCAGGCAGATGGAAGTACAGTTCTACTTGTTGGTAGCCTTGCCTCAGTCTCTGTGCTCTTCCTCCTCAAAGGGATCTGGCGATCGTCCTGTACCTGTAACATTCCTCTAGCCCCCAGCACTAGGAACTGCTGTCAGCCTGGTCTCTGAACCTTGGATTTGGAGTTGCTCCTGGCTTAAAAAGAAGACTTGCCTGTTCTATGTGTGGCTTCACCCACCAGAAAACCTTAGTTTCTCCACATTAACTCCAAAAACATCTTTCAGCTGAACAATCTCTGTAGTGCCAGAAATGAAGCCTTAAATGTTACATTGGAGTCAAATATATGCATGTAAGTCTTAATACTTTTTTCTTTCTTTTTTTTTTTTTTTTTGTCTTTTGAAACAGGGTCTAAAGCCCCATCTGGCCTGGAACTCACTATGTAGACCAGGCTGGCCTTGAACTCACGGAGATCTGCCTGCCTCTGCCTCCTGAGTGCTGGGATTAAAGGCATGTGCCACCGTGCCCAGCTTACTTACTAGTTTTTAATGTATGTTTTTTGTTGTTGTTGTTTTTTTTCAGAGCTGAGGACCAAACCCAGGGCCTTGCGCTTGTTAGGCAAGCGCTCTACCACTGAGCTAAATCCCCAACCCCTTTAATGTATGTTTTAATTTGTATCACTAGTTCACAAACTCCTCTAGGGAACAGTTTCCATGAATTAATGTATATTCCTAAAAGTTTTGTTTCCTGTTAGAGTCCTTTCCTTGCAGTATTGATGCATCTTTAGGTTACTACCCTTAGGTTCCATATACTTGTCTTTGGGAAACTGTGGATTTAGTTATATAAGAACAGAAATTCTCTTTCCAAGAACATTTGTTTGGCCTTTTATTCCTTCCTTTCTTTCCATATTTTCTGAACCTTTCTTGGCTATTGTACCTCTGGGTTGGTACCAGTGTCTGTCCCAAATTGTTCCTGAAAATGCTAAATTCAAGGATGCAAATACCATATCTCTCTGTTAGGTAAAGATAAATAAATAACTCTAACCTGAATCACTTTAGTTGGTAACCTTCTTTAGCAAGGAGTAAGTTAAATATATGAAAACTCTTAGATTTTAATAAAAAATAGAAGAACATCAGAATCTATGGGACTTAGAAGCATGTATCACATTTTTCCTAATTCTTAAGTGAGTACTTAAAATATGGATTAAAAATAAGTGAAGATAATTGCAAGACATAATTGTTTTATTTATGATGCGTCCATAAGAAAATTTATGTTTGTGCCAGGATTGATGGCGCATGCCTTTAATCCCAACACTCGGGAGGCAGACAGAGGCAGGCAGATCTCTGTGAGTTCAAGGATAGCCTTGTCTACATAGTGAGTTACAGGACAGCTGGGGCTACAGGGAGACCCTGTCTCATAAAGACCGAAAAAAAAAAGAAAGGAAAAAAAAGAAAAAGAAAATTTATAAGCTTCCCTTGATCATTTACTAATATGTGAGTACAGCTTTTTCATTTTTCTTTTCCCCTTTTTTCTTTTGTTCTGAAACAGAAGCTAATGTGACCTAGGCTGACCCTGAACCCACTACATAGCAGAAAATGACTTTGAACTCTGATTTTCCTGCCTCCACCTAAGTGCTGAGATTACGGGATTACAAGAATGCACCACCACATCTAGATTTATGTAGTGCTAGGGATCTAACCCAGATCTCTGTCCTACATCCCAGCCCAAGTTCAGCTTTTTTCCACTTATAGTATCTAAAGAATCATAGTATTAACATATATTTACAAGAAAATATTTCTAATAAAAAGATCCTTAATATGCTTACATACTCAAATAATTTGTGCTAATACTTCACAGGAAATTTCATTTCATCACTGTATCCTAAAGTCATAATTTCTGTTTAGAAATATATGTAAGCATCAATCAGTGCACTGATTATCTACTTTTTAAATAGAGTAAATTACTACAAAACATAAAGAAAAATATTGTAAATTTTCTGGCTTTTGAGTACACTTATTAGTGCAAATATTTAAGACAATAGTATTTGATTCCAGAAAATATTACAGAATGTCACACTACTGTGCACTGAAAGTGGGTCAGGACAAACAGCATATGATAAAATTTCATTTAAAAAGGCTTATATTTATGTACATGTGTAATTTATAAAAATATATACTGACTTATTTAGTTTTAGATTATTTTACTATAGAATTCATCATAACTGAAACAATTATAATGTCTTAATAGAAGTAATCTTATTGTTAGCCAATGCCTCTGCCTTCAGGTAGAAATGGACCCCAGTATTCTCCCAGCTTCTGCGGGCATACTAATGACTCCAAGTACTTCAAACTCTCCACTTGTTCTTTCTCAACTCTTCCCACTTCTTTTCTATTTGTTTTGGAATCTGTTCAAAATCTCTTTCTCCTTGTACTTTCCTCTTTCATTCTTTAATTTCATTTTTAAGTTATTATATTTTGTCTGGTTTATTATCGACAGTCGTTTTGCCTCCTTTTCTTTTCTTTTTTTTTTTTTTTAGCATTTTCCCACATCTACCAGCATTTTGCTTGGTGGATAACCATACCTTTCACTGAAACAAAAGAAGAATGCAGTCACTAAGTAGATCTGCAAATGCATGAAAGTCAGCAGAAGATTGTTGTTAATGTAACTGGTCTGCAAACTAAGACAACACTGTTGATAAAGCAATATAATCCTCAGCATTACCTAACATGACAGTGCTTTTAGCAGAGGCAGCAGTATTGGCTGGAAGTTCTTTTCTATAATAGAACATATCCTCAAAACCGAAATGAAATTTTGAAAGTTCTTGATCCAGGTTCTCAAATTGTTACTGCTTTTCTTCTAACTATGCATCCAGTTCATTCATCTTGACTGCCAATTTGTTGACTGTTTCGGTAGTCTGCTTCACCATTCTAAACATTTCTGCTCTACTCTGACCTCTTAACTCCTTGGAGCTTTCCAAGAACTGCCTTCATTCAAGATCCTGTCGCAAAGTCAGATGTCTTGCTGTTCTTTGAAGATGCTTTTCAAGAGCTGCTCTCTTTTTTCTATAAAGTGGATGATGTATCTTCTTTGCCTACTTTGACCTTGGTCATAGCATGTATCCTCATTCTAGGTCACTTCCCTAGTAGTGAAAGGACCGTGTGCTGACGTCCATGGCTATGCCAGAGGGCTTTGCCAGTCAGCCTGAAACAAGGGAGGTGGACTTACCACTGCTGCTGCTATTCCGTCCCTCTAATAACCTTTATTATTAGTACAGTGAGTAAGAGGAGGAAGGCAACATCCTCATCTTGCCAGTTTCAGAACACTATTTAAGGAAGCCACTTTCTCTTGGAGAAAACAATGCATAGTTATAGAATAACATACCATACAGACGTGGCCATTTTCATTTGTGAAGAATAATATCACAATTTCTCAGTCTTTTGCATTTAAAGTGTAAATTGTATATCCATGTGACATTTTTTAATGAAATTCCAAGAATCTAATGTGATTCTGTTCAAAATGTGTTACCTTTGGGTGAATTTAAAATCTTTCTTAAACCCATACAATACATAGACACTTAAGAAATAA
>NW_008340429.1:1112923-1123174 GCF_000622305.1 Nannospalax galili
GAAATAATAATAAGGATAACATAGCCTTGGAAATTTGGGGGTTTCTGACAAATATTCAGAATACAGTGGAAAAGAAATGGAGGGGTCCAGTTTCTGAAAGTCTAGCCAACAATCCAAAAGTTCCCATGCCCCCTTTTTTTTCATACTCCAAACTGTTCTGTGTGGCCTCAAATTATCAAATGGCCAGACTATACAACAGAAAAAAATAAAGGGATGATTTCCCCTTCTGTGACTAGATAGCTCTTAACTACTATTCCCTGGATAACAGACTGGGAAACTGAGAACTTGGAATGCTGGGGTTCTGCAGCATCTTGTAATTTAACCACATTCAGATACCTGTAAGGAAATGAACATGCCTTCTTCTTCTTTACAAAATGTACATTCATGCTTACATAAAATATATACATGCATGCATGTATATACATATTATTGTAGAGGAACTATTTCCCTGAGAGTACCAGGAAAGGATCAGGTTAAATTTTTCAGGGAGTGCAGTTACTTCTTAGAACTCTGGGCGCCGCTGTTCACCAATCTGGGCGATACGTGCACTACACAATACGCCCAGTTATTTATTTTAAAAAAAAAAAAAAAAAAAAAAAAACACCACCCTGTGACTTGTGACTCTTAGAATATCACCCCTGCTAGGCTAAAAATGTCTACCTGAGCTACCCAACCGTATTTGTGGACAACTCTCGGCTGCAGTTATCTTGAATACTGAGTTAATGTAGGCTCTGGGAAACCAGAGAAACAATAACCTTGGTAACAGACTGAAAGAAAAATAGGAAACCAGAGAGCAATGGCGATTCCAGCGAAGCTGACTGGCTCTGGCCGGCTGATACTGCTGTACCTTTCCCTGGAGCTACTACTGGAAGCCAGGGCTGGGAGTATCCTCTACTCAGTGCCAGAAGAGACTGACAAAGGCTCCTTCGTAGGCGACGTTGCTAAGGACCTGGGGCTGGAGCCCCGCGAGCTGGCGGAGCGCAGAGTCCGCATCGTCTCCAGAGGTAGGTCGCAGCTTTTCTCTCTGAACCCGCGGAGCGGCAGCCTGGTCACTGCGGGCAGGATAGACCGCGAGGAGCTCTGTCTTCAGAGCGCGCGGTGCGTAGTGAGTTTTAACATCCTTGTTGAGGGTGAAATGAAGCTTTTCCCTATCGAAGTGGAAATAATCGATATTAATGACAACACTCCACAATTTCAGTTAGAAGAACTGGAATTTAAAATGAATGAAATAACGACTCCAGGTACCAGAATCCCTCTGCCTTTTGGCCAAGACTATGATGTGGGTATCAACTCTCTCCAGAGCTACCAGCTCAGCTCCAACCCTCACTTCTTCCTGGATGTACAACAAGGACCCAATGGGCCCCAACAACCAGAGATGGTCCTGCAGAGTCCTCTAGACAGAGAGAAAGAAGCTGCCCACCACCTTGTCCTCACTGCCTCTGATGGGGGCAACCCAGTCCGTTCAGGGACCCTCCTCATTCATGTTCAGGTGGTAGATGCAAATGATAACCCTCCAGCTTTTACTCGGTCAGAATACCACACGAGTGTCCCTGAGAATGTTCCATTGGGCACTCGGCTGCTCGTGGTGAATGCCACTGACCCGGATGAGGGAGCCAATGGTGAAGTAACATATTCTTTTCACAATATAGACCACAACGTAGCCCGGATATTTCAGTTGGATTCTTACACCGGAGAAATAGCAAATAAACAATCTCTGGATTTTGAAGAATACAAAGTTTATCCAATGGAAATTCAAGCTCAAGATGGTGCTGGGCTCATGGCCAGAGCTAAAGTGCTGATCGAAGTTTTGGATGTTAATGATAATGCCCCAGAAGTAAGCATCACCTCTGTCACCACTGCAGTCCCAGAAAACTTTCCTCCTGGGGCCATAATTGCTCTTATCAGTGTACATGATCAGGACTCTGGAGACAATGGACGCACCACATGTTCCATTCCTGGAAATATACCCTTTAAGTTGGAAAAATTAGTAGATAATTTTTACCGCTTAATAACAGAAAGAACACTGGACAGAGAACATACCTCTGGGTATAACATCACAGTAACAGCAACAGATCAAGGGACTCTGTCTCTATCTACCCAAACTCACATCTCACTGCTAGTGACAGATATCAATGACAACCCCCCAGTTTTTGAACAGGACTCCTACTCTGTCTACATTCCTGAAAATAACCCCAGAGGGGCCTCCATCTTCTCAGTAAAGGCCCAGGATGCTGACCACCATGAGAATGCACAAGTAACTTACTCCCTGGTGGAAGACATTATTCAAGGGGTACCCTTGTCTTCTTACTTCTCCATCAACTCAGACACCGGAGTCCTCTATGCATTACAATCATTTGACTATGAGCAGTTTCAAAATTTGCAGCTAAGAGTGATGGCTCATGATAGCGGGAACCCAAGACTCAGCAGCAATGTATCTCTGAGCCTGTTCATGCTAGATCAGAATGACAATGCCCCAGAGATCCTGTATCCGACTTTCCCTACTGATGGCTCCACTGGTGTGGAACTAGCACCTCGTTCTGCAGAGCCTGGATACCTAGTGACCAAGGTGGTGGCAGTGGACAGAGACTCAGGACAGAATGCCTGGCTGTCCTACCGCCTGCTCAAGGCCAGTGAGCCAGGGCTTTTCTTGGTAGGGCTGCACACAGGAGAGGTGCGCACAGCCCGGGCCCTTCTGGACAGAGATGTACTCAAGCAGAGTCTGGTGGTGGCTGTGCAGGACCATGGCCAGCCTCCTCTCTCAGCCACTGTAACTCTCACCATAGCAGTGGCTGATAGCATCCCTGATATCCTGGCTGACCTGGGCAGCATCAGAACCCCTGGCAACCCCCAAGATTTGAACCTTACACTCTATCTGGTGGTGGCAGTGGCCGCGGTCTCCTGCATCTTCCTGGTCTTTGTCATTGTGCTGCTGGTGCTCAAACTGAGGCACTGGCACTCCTCACGCTTGCTCCAGACAGCCACAAATGGGCTAGCTGGCCTGCAGGCCACAAATTTGGTAGGGGTTGATGGGGTGCACGCTTTTCTACAGACCTATTCCCACGAGATCTCACTCACTGCAGATTCTCGAAAGAGCCACCTGATCTTCCCACAGCCCAACTATGCAGACACACTCATCAGCCAGGAGAGCTGTGAGAAAAAGGAGTTTCTGTCCGCACCACAGTTTCTACTTGAAGATAAAGAGGAAATATTTTCTCAGGTAAATTTGTAATGAATTTATAAGCTATATCAATGAAAATAATTCATGGTTTTACATACTTGCTTTTACTATTTGCTGTAAAGAGTTCTACTTCATTATACCCTTGTAGTGGTTGGAGGGTGTTTATTTTTGTTTTGTAGGCCTCGTGCATGCTATGCAAGTGCTCTACTAATTTTAAGATGGCATGGTCTGGCCTTAAACTCACTTTGTAACCCACAATGGCATTGAATTTGAAGTCCTCCTACCTTCACCTTCTGGAATGCTGGAATCAGAGGCATCCAGCCACGATACGGGTGGCCTGCTCTTGTAGATTGCTATTGGAAGTCCGGGGAGGATGTAACACAACTATAAATCCAGCACTCTATCTCAAAAAAGGATGGAACTCTTTGGAAAGGAGTCTTTAACCACAGTGTGAGTGGTGAGGATGAAAATTAATGTGTAAAGCCCTATATTTTTTAGGGATGAGCACCGCATTAGAAACAAAGAAATCTGGTTTCTATTTCTTGTCTCTGCCCAAATTGTTTCATTGTTCTAGCTGACTGTCTTCTCAGAAGAGAGAGGTGAGGATCATCTGAACTCGTAATTTGTAGTTGTATCAATACAAAATGATAGTAGTTTATAGGACCTGTGATTTTTCATTATTGACCATATTAGTTCTTTCTTTAATCTATTATTTATGAGATATTCTATGTATGCTTAAAATTTATCTCTTTAAGTAATAAAGTATGAAATTAAGGAAAACATGAACAGAAATTTATCAGGCAACTTGAAACATAGTTTTGAAGCTTCCCTGCTTTTACATTATACATATAATGAAAATTACAAACAAAAGCAATTTTTACTCCATGTTAATGAGTGTTAACTCTTCATAAGGGGAACTGTTCTGAGAAAATAAGTCCATGCCTTGATAAACTCACTCTGCTCCAGTAAATTGCAATAACACATAAAATATAAAAAGAGAAAATCATAAGAACAGTAAAGTATAAATAGAAGATAAACATCCAAACAGACATGCAACAGACCAGAAAGTGTAAGCTGGTCTAAAGCTACATAGACAGGATTGAAGGCCAGCAATGGGACAAAACCGCCTCATTCTAGATAAGGAGCCTGCAATAGGTTTACTGTTTGAATTCAAAGCCACCAATGAGAACCATCAGCTACTTAAAAATCAAGGAGTTGCATGAAATCTTCCCTGCTAGTTTCTGTAATCATACCTTGTTGCAAGCTGAAGACCAAGAAGGATAGATAAACAGATGTGGTCAACACAAGGTCAGTCAGATATGAGCTGTGCTATCCAGATTATCACTGTCACATAGCATTTAATGTGACATTTAAAAAACCTAGTTATTGTCTGGGACTTGGGGTTAAAAATAGTGTCGGGTTTTGTTTGCTGTTGTTGTTGTTGTTATTTTTGTTTTTGTCTTTTTGAAACAGGGTCTCCTTGTAGCCCCAGCTGTCCTGGAACTCACTATGTAGACCAGGCTGGCCTCAAACTCACAAAGATCCACCTATCTCTGCCTCCCAAATGCTGGGATTAAAGGCGAGCGCCACCACGCCCGGCAGAAATAGTGTTTTTGACAGGGTTTCACTATGTTCCCAGGTTCCTTTGAAACTTGCTGTAGGACAGGCTGACCTCTAGCTTGTGATCTTCTCAAACTTCTGAATGAGACAGGAGGATAAGGAGTTTGCGGCTTTATATCCAGTTTGAGGCCATCCTGGGATATATGAGACCCTGTCTGAAAAAAAATAGATCGAGCTCAGGAGAGAAAAAGAAAAGGTGGACTGGATGAGGGAAAAAAAAAAAAACATTAAAACAAAACCATCTTCAACTTAAAATAAATGCACAAGCCTAAATTTCAAGACTCATTGTCTTCCTGGAACTTTTTATGGTTACAAATTAGAAATGTTCTATCAACAGATTGTAAGTTGTCATTATTTTTTAAAATAGTATGCTTTTTTACTATTCTTGTTTTATGTGTATGAGTATATTGCCTACATGTATGTAAGTGCACCTGTATCATACAGTGGCTGAGGAGATCAGAAGAGGGCATCAAATCCTGTGGAACTGGAGTTATGGACAGTTGTTATCCACCATGCAGATGCTAGGAACTGAACCTGAGTCCTCTGCAAGAGCAGCCAGTGCTCTTAACTGCTGAGCCATCTCCCTAGTCCCTTAAATAGTATGAGTTTTTTACTCTGATAGCATTTTTTAAAATATTTTATTTATTATTTTTATTTTATGTGTATGTGTGTATTGCCTGCATGTATGTGAGTGCACCCATGTCATGCAGTGCTGCAGAGGTCAGAAGAGGCTTTCGGATTCCCCTGGAACTGGAATTAAGGATGGTTTGTAGCCACCATGTGGGTGCTGGGAATTGAACCCAGGTCCTCTGTAAGAGCAGTCAGTGCTCTTAACTGTTGAGCTATCTCTCCAGGCCCTACTCTGATAGCATTTTAAGAATTTTTCTCATTATTGCTGTATGTCTATTGGATTTTTATTTTCTTGGGACCAAAATTATACTCTCAAGTAGTAAGTTACTTCAATTCAGTATTTTCTTCATTCTTCTAATTTAAAATTTTCTTTTGTGAATACAGAAATGAGCTACACTTACTAATTAGTGTATTAATTGATTTTAAAATCTATATCCTGTTGACAAGGTAGATGCTTAAAATAAATTTATACTGAAGTATTGAAATCAAGGATTAATGTACACACACAAAAGAAAACAGTTTATAAAATATTAATATAACAACAAAGAAGTATTTAAGGCAACAAACATTAATTATAAATTTGAGAAGTAGGGCTAGAGAAATGCCTCAGCGGTTAAGAACACTGGTTGTTCTTGCAAAAGACCCGGGTTTGAATCCCAGCACCCACATAGCAGCTAACAACTGTCCGTAACTCCAGTTCCAGGGGATCTGACAGCCTCTTCTGTCCTCCGCAGGCATTGCACAACACAGGTGCACTTACCTACATGCAGGCAATACACACATACACATAAAATAAAAATAATAAAGGGGCTGAAGAGATGGCTCAGTGATTAAGAGCACTGACTGCTCTTGTAGAAGACCTGGATTCGATTCCCAGCACCCACATGGTGGCTACGAACCGTCCTTAACTGAAGTTCCAGGGGAATCTGAAGCCTTCTTCTGACCTCCACAGCATTGCATGACATGGGTGCACTCACATACATGCAGGCAATACACTCATACACATAAAATAAGTAAAATAAAAATAAATAAAATATTTTTTAAGTAATAATAAATAAAATATGTTTAAAAATTTGAGAAATGGGGGCTGAAGAGATGGCTCAGTGGTTAAGAACACTGGCTGTTCTTGCAGAAGACGGTTTTGAATCCTAGCACCCACATGGCAGCTAACAACGATCTGTAACTCCAGTTCCAGGGGATCCAACAGCCTCTTCTGTCCTCCACGGGCATTGCATGACATATATGCACACATATATGAGTAAATTTACAAAGGTGTGTACGAGTGTGTGCACGCACGTGTGTGTGTTTGTGTGTGTTATATTTGAGATAGGCTCTTGTTATATAGCCAAGGCTAACCTTGAACCTGCTATCCTCCTGCCTCAGTCTCTCAAATGCTGTATAATTTCTTCATAAAGCAAACAAAATGATTTACAATGAATGATAACAAAATAAGGCTATAAAATTTTGAAATGCAAACAAGAAGACTTTTGCCAATTAAGCAATAAGCAGACAATAGACGTCATATAATACAAAAGAGAGAAAATGAGAATTCTGTCAAGACAAATATTGGCTAGGCAAATGCTTGACTAAAATTCTTTTTTCTAAAAATCCTAGGAGAAAATCTGAAATTCTGAACAAAGACACAAGCCTGGAAAGGGGGAAAGAGACTGAGAAATTATAAAACAACTTGGTATGAAACAAGAATCATAAATAAGTAAAATATATATATATATATATGAAAGCCAGATATTGTCAAAGACAAAAACAAACAAAAATAACATTAATAAATCTTCCAGGAATTGTAATGAGACATGCTGAGCATTTATTTAATAAGACCAACAAGCATCAGAAAGATGCTGATGAAAATTTTTTAGTTTTTTGTGCTTTTGCTTTTGTTCTGAGCTGGAGATTGAACCCAGGGCCTCACACATACTCATCCAGTGAGCTACATTCCCAAACTTTTAAAGCAAACTTTTGAAAAAGCCAACTAGAGCTGGAAGTGTCACTCAGCGGTTTATCACTTACCTATTATGCTTGAGTCCCTGGGTTTGATTTATTGCAAAAACAAAGTAGAGACTCTATTAGAAAACACAGTGACATTATATAGTTTCCAATCAATATTTCATCTGTGTTCTCAAAGGAATGGATGAAAATAATAATGAAAAAAGTTCAATGTGGAAGAGCTAAAATGCAAAATACCGACATACAGCCTGGGGCTGTAAAGATGGTTCAACATTTAAAATGCTTGCTCAGCAAGCAAGAGGCCTGGAATTGGGATCCCTGTCCCATGTAAATGCTGGGTAAGCATAGAGCCTTGCCTGTAATTCCAGCTTCAGAGACAGATGAGAATCCCCTGAGCAAGCTCGCTAAGGAGACTAGCATATTGGCAACTCTGGGTTTGGCTGAGAGACCCTGCTTCAAAAGAATAAACTGGAAATCAATCAAGGAAAACACCTGAAGTCAACCACAGGCTCCCACAGACATTCACATGCATGTATACCCACACACATGTGAACACAAATACACACATATGCAAAAAGATAAGGTAGACAGTAGTGGATGAAGACACTCCATAGCAACCTCTGACCTTTCCACACATGCACACACCCACATAAACACATACACTTTATAGCACACACAAATACACAAAAAAGATTATTAAAGATTAAAAACAATATGCTTATTTCAGTAGAATAAGCATAAGTTTGCTAAAAGGGTAGAATCATAAGCTGAATCAGCTTATGATTCTACCCTTTTAGCAAACTAAGAAAAGAGGAAAGCTTCCTTAGTATAATCAGCTGATATTAAAAACTCATAGAACTACTTGAAATTATCTACATATTCACTGAAATCCCTCTCAAAACTCTAATAATGGGACTTTTGAAAGAAATAGGAAAATCCATCCTGAAGTTCATATGGAATCTCAAGGGATACCGCCCCCCCCCCGCAAGCATACAAAACAACCTTGAAAAATAACAACATTGGAAGTCTCATACTCACTAATTTCAAAGCTTACTACAAATGTACAAAAATCAAAGAATGTAGTACTGGCATAAAGTCAGACATGTAGACCAGTAGAATAGAATCCAGAAATGAACCCTCACATATGGGATTAAATTTTCCACAAGGATGCCAAGATAGAAACAAAAATTAACCCAAAAGTGACCAAACACTTAAGCATATAAGAGCTTAAATGTAAAGTTCTTAGAAGAAAATATAAAGAAAACTTCACAGGGTTGGATTGACAACAATTTCTTAGATATGACATCAAAATCACAAATACCAAGAGAAAAAGTAGGTAAGTTAGACCATATCAAAATTAAAAACTTTTGTATATTAAATGACAGTATCAAAAGAGCAAAAGGAATGGAATGGGAAAAAATATTTCTAAATCATTTAAACTGATGTCCTGAAAATGTAAGTAACTCTTACAAATCAGCAACAACAACAAAAAAGAACCAGATTTTAAAATTAGAAGACTTGAAATAGATAGTCCTTCACAGATGACATGCAAAAAGCCAAAAGCACATGAGAGGATTTCTGACATCAAAACCATAATGAAATACCATTTTTACTTGTTTTGATGGCTATTGCTTTAAAAAATAAAATATAACAAATATTGGTAAGGATGTGGAGAAACCAGAACCCTTCTGTATTGCCGACGGTAATGAAAAATGACACCACTATTGTGGATTTCTCAAAATGTAAACATAATTACCATATACTCCGACAACTCTACTTTGGGGAATATGCACAAAATAAGTGAGCACAGGGACTTGTAGATATACTTGTCTGTGCAACCATGTTCATAGCATCATTCACAATAGCCAAAAGGCGGAAGCAACTCAAATGTCCATTGACAGATGAATAAACAAAAGATGATATACATACATGACATTAAGCCTCCAAAAAGAGGGGAATTTTGACAGAAACATGAATGAATACCAAAGAAATTGTACTAAGTAAAATACTATAGTCAGAAAAGTACAAGTACTGTATGGCTCTTCTTATGCAAAATTCCTAGATTGGTCACATTCAAAATGATAGTTATAAAATTCTTGGGAGGAGAGGAATGTGGAGTTAGTGTTTAATAAGTTCAGATTTTCAGTTAGGGAGGATGAAATGGTTCCGGCGGTGGACAGTGATGAGGGTTACTCAGTAATGTAATGTGAATGAAATGCCACAAAACAGAAAACAAAAGTATCAAAATATGATACTTTATTATGTGTATTTACCATGATTTTTAAGGGGAAACAAAAGTCCAGCTGGGCTGGGAGTGCATTCATGCTATCCCAGCACTTGGTAGGCTGAGGCAGGCAGACTATCAAAAGTTCATGGTCAACTTGGCAACTTGGGCTACATAACAAGACCCTGTCTCAAAAAAGGGGGGGGTTTAGAAAGATGACTCAGTGGTTAAGAGCACTGACTGCTCTTGCAGAGGACCTAGGTTCAAATCTCAGCACCCACATGGCGGCTAACAACCATCTGTAACTTGAGTTCCAGGGTATCTGACATCCTCTTCTCATCTCCTCAGGCATTGCATGACATGGATGCTCCTTCCTACATGCAAGCAATACACTTATACACATTAAAAAAATAATAATAGGGGCTGGAGAGATGGCTCAGTGGTTAAGAACACTGGTTGTTCTTGAAGAAGACCTCAGTTCGAATCCCAGCACCCACATGGCAGCTAACAACTGCCTATAACTCCGATTCCAGGGGATTCGATACCCTTTTCTGAGCACTGCATGAAACAGGTGCACTTACATACATGCAGACACTCATACACATGAGATAAAAATAATAAATATTTTAAAGTGTGT
>NW_008340429.1:1123755-1201295 GCF_000622305.1 Nannospalax galili
AAAGAGGGAGGAGGCTAGTTATCCTGCCAGTAAGATTGTGTTTAAAAAAAAAATGAAACGTTGTGAAAGAGAAGAGGCATAGACTGTAAACAGTCACCACATGTATTTTTTAAATAAATGTATTGTGCATAAGTATGTATATAAGCAACACAGGTATAAGAAGGCATCCATAACATTGCCTTTATAACCTTGGGAAACACTAAAATATTGGGGGTAAAAGAGGACTTAGCAGTCTCGAACAGCTTATTATGAATGATTCATAACGCGAGAAGCACCCTGCCTGCCGAGTTTTGTTCACCTTCCATTTCCACAGTGCACTATGCTGTCTCTCACCTCCAGGCATTTATTCTGAGGTCCTAGACTACTACTCCAACCTCTTTCATGATCCAATGGTGTGCTGGAAAAGTCTTTTTTGACTCTCAAACATGGGTTGCAGGCACACATACCCTTAAGTGTCTGACGATCACTAAATTTACAAGTTTTGAAGTTAACTGCTCAGCTGTCCTGCACAGGAATCCAAGCAATAACCCAGAAAATGTATCTAATGTTTTAAATTGATCCTTTTTTTCTGAGCGTATGATAAGAAAGAGATGGACGTTACTTGTATCAAGAGCAACAACAACATTTGATTTATGCCTTAAACAATTCAACAAAAATTTCGTAGCAGCTGCTATCAGGTTACGTGTATTTACACCATTCTCATTGGTTCTGAGAAAAATATTTCTGCTTTTAAGTATTTACTTCTGCAGTGTCTTAAAACTGTGGGAGTCATTCACTCCATCAACTTAAAAGTCATCAGTGAACATAAACAACTTGAGTTTTGAGCAAGTGCGGGAACTGCCTAGGCCTCTGAGCGTCGCTGTTGACCACCTAAGGAGTAAAAGCTGCAGACATCCAATCCACGTAATCGCTCCCGCAACACAAAGGGCTGGGCGTTTGTCCCGCAGCTTCCGGAGGGCAAAGAAATTCAGCTGCCCGTTAGTTCTCTCTACCGTGACCTGGGTCCGGTAAATATTGGTCGTCTCATACACTGGGGAATAAAGATTGGGCTGCCTCACCGGGTTCTGGAAGTTGGTTGGAAGAAAACACAGCTTCACCAGGGAATGGCGGCGCTGCAAAAGTTACTCCAGGGCAGAAAGCTGGTGCTGCTGTGCGTCCTTATGGCCGCCCAGTGGGAGGCCGGAGCTGGCCAGATTCGCTATTCCGTGCGGGAGGAGATTGACAGAGGCTCCTTCGTGGGCAACATCGCCAAGGACTTGGGTTGGGAGCCTCTGGCTCTGGCAGAACGAGGAGTCCGCATCGTCTCCAGAGGTAGGACGCAGCTCTTTGCTCTGAACCCGCGAAGTGGCAGCCTGGTCACAGCAGACAGGATAGACCGCGAGGAGCTCTGCGCTCAGAGTGCGCGGTGCCTGGTGAACTTTAACATACTACTGGAAGATAAATTGACTGTTTATTCAGTAGAGGTGGAGATAACAGATATTAACGACAATGCCCCTCGCTTTGGCGTAGAGGAACCGGAACTAAAAATCAGTGAAACTACTACACCAGGATTCAGGATTCCTCTTAAGAGTGCACATGATGCGGACGTAGGAGAGAACACCCTCCAGAAATATGAACTCAACTCAAATGACCACTTCTCTCTAGATGTGCGAATTGGAGCTGATGGGAACAAGTACCCAGAGCTGGTGCTGGAGCATGCTCTTGACCGCGAGGAAGAGGCGGTTCACCATTTGGTTCTTGTTGCATCTGATGGTGGAAACCCAGTCCGATCTGGCACCTGCCGCATCCGTGTGAAGGTCCTGGATGCAAACGACAACCCTCCGGTTTTTATACAGCCAGAGTACCGTGTGAGTGTTCTGGAAAATGTGCCCATCGGCACCCGGATACTCACGGTAACAGCCACTGACACAGATGAGGGATACAACGCTCAAGTGGCTTATTTTCAAGAGCAAACCCCTGGAGAAACCTCGGAAGTGTTTGAGCTAAAGTCAACATCAGGAGATATAACCATCATAAAAAGTCTGGATTATGAGAATGCTAAATTCCATGAAATCGATATTGAAGCTCAGGATGGGCCCGGCCTTATCACCAGAGCAAAGGTTATTGTCACCATTCTAGACGTCAATGACAACGCCCCAGAGTTTTACATGACATCTGCCAGCTCCTCAATTCCTGAAGACTCTCCTCCAGGAACCATAATTGCGCTTTTCAATGTCCATGATAGAGACTCCGGGCAGAATGCTTTTATCACATGTTCACTCCCAGAGAAACTTCCTTTCAAGTTAGAAAGGTCAGTGGACAATTACTACCGTCTGGTTACAACCAGCACCCTTGACAGGGAACAGTTTTCCTTTTACAACATCACTCTAAGTGCTAAAGATGGAGGAAACCCACCTCTGTCCACAGATGCTCACCTTTTGCTGCAGGTAGCAGATATCAACGACAACCCACCCATCTTCTCCCAGATGTCCTACTCCGCCTACATTCCTGAAAACAACCCCAGAGGCACCTCCATCTTTTCAGTGTTGGCCCATGACCCTGACAGTAATGACAATGCCCACATAACTTACTCTTTAGCTGAAGACACCTTTCAAGGAGTTCCCCTGTCCTCTTATATCTCCATCAATTCTGATACTGGAGTCCTCTACGCTTTACAGTCCTTTGACTATGAGCAATTCCAAGACTTGCAGCTGTGGGTGATAGCAGTGGACAGCGGGAACCCTCCACTCAGTAGCAATGTATCATTGAGCCTGTTCTTGATGGACCAGAATGACAATATGCCTGAGATACTGTACCCTGCCCTCCCCACAGATGGATCCACTGGTGTGGAGCTGGCACCCCGCTCTGCAGAGCCTGGCTACCTGGTGACCAAAGTGGTGGCAGTAGACAAGGATGTGGGACAGAATGCCTGGCTATCCTACTGCCTGCTCAAGGCCAGTGAGCCAGGACTTTTCTTGGTAGGGCTGCACACAGGTGAGGTGCGTATAGCAAGGACCTTGTTGGACAGAGATGCTCTCAAGCAGAGCCTGGTAGTGGCTGTGCAGGACCACGGCCAACCTCCTCTCTCAGCCACTGTCACACTCACCATAGCAGTAGCTGACAGCATCCCTGAGGTCCTGGCTGACTTGAGCAGCATCAGGACCCCAACCAATTCTAACGATTCAGATCTCACACTCTACCTAGTGGTGGCTGTGGCTGTGGTCTCCTGTGTTTTCTTGGCCTTTGTCATCATACTCCTGACGCTCAGGCTGCGGCACTGGCATGTGTCTCGCATGCTTCAGGCTTCAAGAGACAGGTTGGGAGGCATCCCTGCCTCACACTTTGTGGGAGTAGATGGAGTAAGTACTTTTCTGCAAACCTATTCCCATGAAGTCTCACTCACTGCAGACTCAGGGAAAAGCCACATCATCTTTCCTCAACCAAACTATGCAGATACTCTCATCAGCCAGGAGAACTGTGAGAAAAAGGATTTTTTTTCAGCACCTCAATCTCTACTTGATGATAAAAGAGAAGAAAACCCTCAGGTAAAGTATTTTTTCACAACATGTTTATGTTATTTTGCTAAAATAAATTGCCTGTTTTCTTAGTTGCACTAGATATTTAATATTTCTGTTTTATTCCCTGTGTTTCCTTGAAGGTATATTGAATTTTTAGTGAGTCCTAGTGAACTATTCCTCAGTAGTTTAAGTGCTCACAGGCTATGAGAGAGAGAGAGAGAAGCTAGAATCATTGTGTATGGAATGAAAATCAGGAATTAATGGGTGATGATGATAAATTAGATTATCAAAAAAACACTGTATTGGGAGCTGAACTAACTTTCTCATAGTTTTCCATTCCTGGGTCAATGATTCTTTAAAAATATGAAGATTAGAGCTGGTCATGTTACTCAGTGATAGAATACCTGCCTACCAAACACAAGGCCTTGAAATGGGTCCCCAGCACTGCAATATTTGTGTATTATATGATGCATATATGTGTGTGATTACTATACACAATGTTTACATTTATATGGCAATTTTATATTAACTCCAGTCTCTTCCTCCTTTAAAAATAGAAGACTTGCTTTATATTTAAATCTGTATGAATTGTGAAGCACGTTTCTTGGTTCTTTCTCACTTGGTCTTAATGTTTTTCCCTCAGTTTGGCAGGAAAATTATTCAGTTTCCTTAATTAGCATGCCAATACCTATTTTAAAAAGGAAATTTTAGTTGGGTGTGGTGGCCCACACTTTTAATCCCAGCACCAGGGAGGCAGAGGCAGGCAGATTTCTGTGAGTTTGAGGCCAGACAGGAGTACAAAGTAAGATATTGTCTCAACCAAACATAAGCCGATATTTTAGAAATACATGTTTTTTTTATGTTAGTAATCAAACCCAGGACCTTGTACATGACAGGCAAGCACTCTAACACTAAGCTTGGGATGGGCAAGGAAAAGTATCTTGGGATTCTTGGGATGTATCCCAAGCACATGTGCTCTATATTGAACTCAGGGCCTCATTTTGCATGCACTTTGGCACTGAGTAACATCTCCATCCCAGAGATGTATATTCCTTACAGAATTTCAGAATGATGTAGCATCTCTGCTTAGCTGAAATTGACAACAGCTTCTATAAAGTAGCTTTGTGCTACTTGAGGGACTACTCACACTATACTAAGTTGGAAAGTAATAGCAAACAGCTTTTTCTTCCCTGATACTATTTTCTCATATCCAGACACCTATTACCTAGATGCCTTTTTACCTTGAAAAATAATTTTGTCTTCAATATAACTTTGCTTAAAGAACAGATAGAAGGGATTCAGAAAACATCACACAATTCCTCTCCTCTTAAAAGTTTCCTGTCTGGTGAAGATGCCAAAAATGTTCTCATTCACAGACTCTCTCACAGTTTTCCTTCTCCATTCCTCCTCTCTGTTGGTTTTTAGTATGTTGATCACATATCATATATTTAATAACAATGAGCCTGCTACATACTAGTTGAAACTTGTATTAGGTAGCTTCACATTTCCTATGGTTCTTGGGATTCTTTATTCTATCTAAGAGCATCTGACAAGAGAAACATTGAGACAGTGTATTGCAGTGTGCTTGTTAGTATGGTGTAGGTCTCAATTTCTATTTCTGAGCTTGAAGAAGAGAGCATGAAAGGAAAAGAATTGTGACTATAAAAACAAGAGTTTATTTTTACCAGTTTCAGTTGTGATTTTAAAAAACACATTCTAAAACTACATTTAGGCAAGGTGAACTTCTTTCAGTGACTTGAGGTCTGCAATGTCTCTCACATACAAGCTTTTTTCCTGGTTCACTCTTCTCATGTTTCCTGGAAAGGCCTTTGCTAACTCCAAAACTAGGCTGGAGATCTCCTCATCCTCCTTGGCATCTCCCAGTGTAGTACTTATTTAATGCACTGTTAAGTCCCCATTTGCTTTTAAAAACATGTCCATAAGCTCTTCGGCTTTGTGATTGTGTCTATATAATTCACATTAAATCTTCAAACAGGCATATTGTCTGAAACTCAATCATGTGATTATTTAACGAATCAGTTAAGTTAAAAATATTAAAACTGTTAGGTCAATTAGGCTCCATTGGATGGCCCCACACACCGAAGTTCATGGACAACACAAATTGGAGTGAGCCTGTGGGCTCTTAAATAAAAAAAATAAAATAAAATAAAAAAAAAAGAGGACATGAAGTTGGGTGGATAATGAGGTGGGGGGATCTGAGAGGAGCTGGGGGGGCGTTGGAGTAAATAATATTAAAATACATTGTATGAAATTGTCAATGAAATAATAAAATGTCTATTATTAAAACTGGCAAACTTCAAGAATTATAAACATGGCTGATATTTTTGTGTAACTGTTAAACTGAACCTTTGGAGAACAGTAACTCCATTAAGCTTGAGACAATACTGGTGGAGTTAAGGTTAGAGTATGGCTTCCCAAGAAAGATAACTTGAAGCCACACCCTTCAATATATGTGAGTCCAGCTATATGAAAACAATACAAGCCCCTTTGTCTCTTGAGAAAAGGATTTCAGGAGACGAAAAACAAACTTGGGTTTGCCTGAAAGTGTGCAGTAAACTGCTAGGCCTCTAGGTGTCGCTGTTGACCACTCAAGAAGAAAAGCCGCAGCCGAAAGCTAGTCCACCATTTCTGAGCTGCTAAAACGCAAAGCAGAAAGACTGAGAAGACTGAAGGGTTGGTTACTAAGCTCACCTAATCTACCAGCTCTGTGATTTCCATGGAAGACTTAATTCCTTGAGGGTATAAGACTGAAGCCCACCTTGGGAAACTGGAATAGAATTCAGGAAAACAATTCAAAAAGAAAATGACCAACCGCCTGAGATTCCGAACCGCCAGGGGACCGGCTCTGCTGTGCGCACTCCTGGGGACAGTGTGTGAGATCGGATTTGGGCTGATCCACTACTCAGTGCCGGAAGAGCTGGAGAAAGGCTCCTTCGTGGGCAGCATCGCCAAGGACCTGGGACTGGAGCCACAGGAGCTGGCGGAGCGCAAAGTCCGCATCGTCTCCAGAGGTAGGTCGCAGCTTTTCTCCCTGAACCCGCGGAGCGGCAGCCTGGTCACCGCCGGCAGGATAGACCGCGAGGAGCTCTGCGCTCAGAGTGCACAGTGTGCTGTGAACTTTAATGTCCTGGTTGAGGACAAGTTGAAAATATTTGAAGTAGAAGTAGACATTAGCGATATAAATGATAATGCTCCTAGTTTTCCAACAGAGGAATTGGAGATAAAGATTGGTGAACTAACAGTTCCTGGAACTCGATTTCCACTCAAAACTGCATTTGACCCAGATGTAGGCATGAACTCATTACAGAACTACAACCTCAGTCCCAGTGACTACTTCTCCTTAGCTGTGAACAGTGTCTCTGATGATGCCAAGTACCCAGAGCTGGTGGTGGAACGAGCCCTGGATCGTGAGAAAAAGGAGGTTCATCAGCTTGATCTCACTGCCTCTGATGGTGGAGACCCTGTTCATTCTGGCAAGTTGTGCATCCAAGTGATAGTTTTGGATGCAAATGACAATCCACCAGTGTTTACTCAGTCAGAGTACCATGTCAATGTTCTGGAAAATGTGCCAGTGGGCACCAAGCTGATCACAGTGAATGCCACTGATCCTGATGAGGGATTCAACGCTCAAGTGTCTTATATTCTAGATAAAATGCCTGGGAAAATTGCTCAGGTTTTCCATCTCAATTCGGTGACTGGAGAAATATCAATATCAAAAAGCCTAGATTATGAGGATGCTGTGTTCTATGAAATTAAAATTGAAGCACAAGATGGACCAGGTCTGTTTTCAAGAGCCAAGATTCTAATCACAGTCCTGGATGTGAATGACAATACTCCAGAAGTTACAATCACTTCCCTCACAAGCTCAGTCCCAGAAGAGGCTACAGCTGGAAGAGAAATTGCTCTTATCAATGTGCATGACCGAGATTCTGGCCAGAATGGGCAAGTCACAGTTTTTGTCCTGGGAAATCTGCCATTTAGCTTAGAAAAATCAATAGGCCAATACTACCGCTTAGTGACAGCCAAATCTCTGGATCGTGAACAGGTATCTCAATATAATATCAGTCTAAGAGCCACAGATGGGGGAAGTCCGCCGCTATCCACAGAAACTCACATCACTCTGGATGTGGCAGACATTAATGACAACCCTCCCACCTTCACTCATGCCTCCTATTCTGCCTACATTCCAGAAAACAACCCTAGGGGAGCCTCTATCTTTACTGTTATGGCTCAGGACCCAGACACTGACAACAATGCACACGTTACTTATTCATTGATTGAGGACACACTGCAGGGAGTGTCACTGTCATCCTATATCTCTATCAACTCCAATACTGGTGTCCTGTATGCGCTTTGCTCCTTTGATTATGAGCAGTTTAGAGACCTGCAGGTGCAGGTGACAGCCAGTGACAGTGGGGACCCTCCACTCAGCAGCAATGTGTCACTGAACCTGTTTGTGCTGGACCAGAATGACAACATGCCTGAAATCCTGTACCCCACCCTTCCTACAGATGGTTCCACAGGTGTTGAGCTTGCACCCCGCTCTGCAGATCCTGGATACCTGGTGACCAAGGTGGTGGCAGTGGACAGGGACTCAGGACAGAACGCCTGGTTGTCCTACCGCCTGCTCAAGGCTAGTGAGCCTGGACTTTTCTCAGTGGGGCTGCACACAGGCGAAGTGCACACTGTGCGGGCCCTGCTTGACAGAGATGCCCTCAAACAGAGTATAGTGGTGGCTGTGCAGGACCATGGCCAACCTCCTCTCTCTGCCACAGTCACACTCACCATAGCAGTGGCTGACAGCATTCCTGATATCCTGGGGGACCTGGGCAGCATCCATACCCCTGTGGACCCCAAAGATTCAAATCTCACACTCTATCTGGTGGTGGCAGTAGCTGCGGTCTCCTGCATCTTCCTGGCTTTTGTCATTGTGCTGCTGGTGCTCAGGTTGCAGCGCTGGCACTCATCACGCCTGCTCCAGGCTGCAGGAAATGGATTAGCAGGCATGCCAGCCTCTCACTTTGTAGGCCTGGATGGGGTGCAAGCGTTCCTGCAGACATATTCTCACGAGGTTTCCCTCACCACTGGCTCTGGCTCTCGGAAGAGTCACCTGATCTTCCCACAGCCCAACTATGTGGACACACTTATCAGCCAGGAGAGCTGTGGGAAAAGTGAGCCTTTATTGGTATCTCAAGATTTACTCGAAACAAAAGAAGACCCCAAACTGCTTGAGGTGAGTTTATTTATTTCTTCAAGTATTGTGAACATTTACACCAGTGTGGTTATTATAAAACTTTAACATTTATTTTAGAAATAAGGCAAGGATGTGATTGTGCATTCTGCTTTCTGCTTTCTATATATGTCCCTCTCTCCTTCAAGGCCTATGGGAAGACTGCACTTCCTGGCCTTGTTCCTGCAGAGTGGGCCTAAGTAACTAGTTCTGGCCAATACATTGTGAGAGTAACATGTACTTCCTGGAGGAAACTCTAATTGTCATTGTGAGAATTCCAGATCGCTCCCTTACCCTTTGAAATTGTGGTTGCTCCTTTTGCCTATGTCCTTGAGTAACTCTAATGAGAGAAGAGTCCCATAGTTGACCCAACAATGGTCTATACACCTGTGATAAATGGAATTTTCACTATTTACTTATTGTTTTGGTGCTGGGGTGGAACCCAGGGGCTTGAAACATGCTCAGTCGCTCAACCACTGAGCTCAACCACTGAGCTGTACTTCAGCCTGCCTTTTACATTATAAATCCATGTGATTTGAGCTTTGTCACTCCTACCTATATAGCCTATCCTGACTGTCACAAACAAGTGAAAAGTATAAATATGAAGTATTTTATGCTCTCAAAATGTTCTTTGGCTTTTTCCAAGCCAGACCACACTCTTCATCTCAAGGACATAAAATTTTTGAAATAAGAAATGAGGGAACAGCCGGGCGTGGTGGCACATGCCTTTAATCCCAGCACTTGGGAGGCAGAGACAGGCAGATCTCTGTGAGTTCAAGGCCAGCCTGGTGTACATAGTGAGTTCCAGGACAGCTGGGGCTACAGGGAGACCCTGCCTCAAAAAAAAAAGACAAAAAAAAAGAAATGAGGAAACAAGGTATAATAATATCTTGTAGTCTCAGCTACTCTGGAAACTATGAAAGTAGAATCAGTCAAGTCCAGGAGTTCAAGACCAACCTGGACAGCATAGACAGAACTGGAGAGAGAGAGAGAGAGAGAGAGAGAGAGAGAGAGAGAGAGAGAGAGAGATTAATCAAATGATTAAACCTTTAGTGCCTAAAATTTGTATTGTGTTCATATTGAATCCATCTTTTTAAAAAATATATTTTATTTACTATTTTTATTTTATGTGTATGCATGTATTGCCTGCATGTAAGTGCACCCATGTTGCGCAATGCCCATGGAGGACAGAAGAAGCTGTTGGATCAACTGGAACTGTAGTTACAGATAGTTGTTAGCTGCCATGTGGGTGCTGGGATTCGAACCCAGGTCTTCTGCAAGAACAGCCAGCGTTCTTAACCACTGAGACATCTCTCCAGCCCCTGAATCCATCTTTTATCTGAAGGCAGAAGTTTATCTGCCTAAACCATTATGAGTCATGAACTGGTATTTATCACCATTTCAGAAGGTTTTTTAAAGCAGAGATATATGTAGCTATATCACTCTTGTATATCTACCCAAAGAACTATAAGTTAACATATCACAGAGACACTTGCACATCAGTGTTTATTGCAGCATGTTTCACAATAGATAAGTTATGGAACCAACCTAGATGTCCACCAACAATAGAGTGAATAAAGAAAATGTGGTATATATGTACACAATGGAGTTTTTCGACCATAAAGGAAAATGAAGTTTTGTGATTTGCAAGAAAATGAATGTAACTGGATATAGCCATATTAAGCAAATTAAGTCAGTCTCAGAAACTCAAACATCATGTTTTCTCTTATCCATGGATTCTAGATTTTATAGAGAGACATAAAATCACATATGTATGTATATATTTCATAAAAGTAGGAATGACAATGTCTGGAGGGGGAGGAGAGAAAAAGGAGGCTGCAGGGCTAGAGGGGAAGGGGAGAGAAAAGGGAAGTTGTGGGGCTGGAGAAGCGTGTGCCCAACATATGTATACTTGTATGAAAATGTCCTTCTGTAATCCACATACAATAATATACAGCAACTCAAAAATATTATTTCAAAAAAGAAAGATATATTTCTCAGTCTCTGCAAGAGATTTCTACCTATTCCAGCAATGAAATAGGAGCCCTGATCATGTTCTGTAACTTTCTTTCACCAGAAGTTTGGGGCCAAAATCTCAAATCTATGAAATTTTCACTCATGTAGCTACAAAAGGAGGTCATCCAATAATGAACCAAAATTTATTTCATTAGCTCTCAAAGGGACAAATTTCCCCCTCGATATATTAGGAAAAGCTGGCTCACACCTTTAATCCCAGCATTTGGAAGGCAGAGACAAGTGGATCTCTGTGGCTTTGAGGCTAACCTGGTCTACATAGGGCATTCCAGGCCAGTCAGAGCTACATAGTTAGACACTGTCTCAAAAAAAATAGGAAATGACAGCATTCAAATATGTGAGTCAGCTGGACGGGGTGGTGCACGCCTTTAGTCCCAGCACTCAGGAGGCAGAGACAGGCAGATCTCTGTGAGTTCAAGACCAGCCTGCCTGGACTACATAGTGAGTTCCAGGACATCTGGGGCTACAGGGAGACCCTGTCTCAAAAAGACCAAAAAAATGTGTGAGTCAATAGAGTCTGAAGAAGATATTCATAAGCATAAAAAGCATATTTTCACTCAAACATCCATGTATATCACAGAATTTTTAAAGGACCGTAAAGGCATTAAGCAGGGAAAACAAGAAAGGATATCTTAGGAAAGCAGATGATATTGTATTTGTACTAGAGGATGGTTGAGTACTTCAAAATAGTAGAGTAAATCATTGAATTGAAAACTGTCTTAGTTTATTTTTGTTACTATACAAAAATACCGGAGACTTGGAAATTTATTTTAAAAATAAACAATTATTTGTCTAGTTGTTCTGGAAGTTAGGGAAGTTTAAGAGCATGGCACTCTCATCTGCTCAGCCATCTGGTCAGGGCGTTTTCTTGCAGGGTCATCAGATGTCAGAGGATATCACACGGGGGGGAGCAGGTGAGCCAGAGACTTCTGATTTTATAACAAAACCACTTATGTGATACCCAGTAATCATTCATTGATTCACTAGTGAAACAAAGGCCTCATGAATCAGTCACATCTTAAAGCCCCTGCTTCCAATACCATTATACCATGCATTTGGGGATTAAGTTTCCAACATATGAAACTTGAGAGACACATTTAAACCATAAGTCATTTCTAATTTGGTGGTACCTTCAAAATAAAAGGTTTGCTTGTCTGAGCTACCCAAGTCCAGGACTTTTAAGATGAAATGTTTAGGGCCAGTGAAATGGCTCATCAGGTAAAGGTGCTTAAACCAAACCTGATGACCTGAGTTCAATCCCTGGGACCCATACTGTGGAAGGAGAGAACCAACTCCAGAAAGTTGCTTTGTGACCTCCACACATGTACACCCACAAACATACACAGAAACACAAACAAATAAATGCAATAAAAATAGAATAAAATAATAAAATAAAGAGAAGTATTTAGGGATTCTCAATATCTCTCCAAAATTTATCAGTGAGCAACCACTTTCTTCATTAATGGTATTAATTGGATGGAGTTAGGAGTTTGGCTTATAGGGTATTATACATGCATTCATGTAGAAAGAAAAGATTTGTTTCATAAAAATAAATATTATGCCGGGCGTGGTGGCACACGCCTTTAATCCCAGCACTTGTGAGGCAGAGGCAGGCGGATATTTTCGAGTTTGAGGCCAGCCTGGTCTACATAGTGAGTTCAAGGACAGCTGGGACTACAAGGAAACCCAGTCTCAAAAAAAGCAACAAAAATATTGCCTACATAAGCTTCACCATAATAAAAGCCCAAATATGATACTGGCCTCTTTAATAAGGTATCAGGCTCTTCTCTACTTAGCCGGAAATACTATGCTTTGTAAGGAACAATGATACATTAAAACAACTCTCAGAACTTGATTTCCTCTCCTTTGCAAAGACTATCTTCAAAAAGTATCACCAAATTGATAAGTTATATATGGAGAAATTAAAATACTAAATAAGGAAGTTATTTCAATAAATGTGCAGAAAGGTAAGAATTATAGTCACTCATGCTTGAGTGAGTAAATGCTACAGTGAAGTCATTGACAATATTTTTTGCCCCCAAACTGGAAAAAATGTATGCCTTATGAAATAAAAAAAAAGATGAATGTACAATGATAAAAAAAACATTCGTGGAATGTGATAAACAAAAAAATATATAAAATTTAAAGAAAATCGTGAATACTTGGTTCTTTCAAGCAAATTAAAACACAAAACAAGTTTGCACTTTGAGAATAAACAGCTGGGCAGTTTTACAAGACAACCTCCAAGTGCCACTGTTGGCCAAAAAGAAGAGACGGATTCTCAATTCTGCAGGAGTCCAGCCAGTGCTTTCCTGCTTTTCCAGAACATAGGACAACACCTGCCCTGTTCCTGCGTACCCTCAAGAGCCTCTCAAATGCTACTCTCAAAACATAGAAATCTAAGGCATTGATTTTTCTTTAAAAAAAAAAAAAAAACACCAAAGAAACCTTGCAAAGAAGCTTCCTGGTGAGTTCAAGAACTGCAGAGCAACACCAGAGGCATTGAAATGAAGGAAAGTCAGGTACTATTTCCCTTCCTGCTGTCTTTGTTCTGTGGCTCCATCTCCAAGATGATCAGATACTCTATTCCAGAAGAGCTGGCCAAGGACACTCCAGGGGAGAACCTTGCCAAGGATCTAGGGCTCAGTATCCAGGAGTTGCCAGCTCGAAAACTGAGTTAGTGCAGAGGATTATTTCAACGTTAGTGTGGACAGCGGGGTTCCATTAGTGAGTGGCAGAATAGATAGAAGATATGTGGAAGGAAATCTGAGTGTGCCCTGGAATTTGAATCAGTTACTGAAAATCCAATTAATATTTTTCACATAATCGTTGCAATCCAAGATATTAATGATAATGCACCACATTTCGTTGCAAAAGGCATTGAATTAGAGATCTGTGAATCAGCCCTACCAGGGATAAAGTTCCCTCTGAATTCTGCACAAGATGCAGATGTAGAAAGTAACTCATTAAAGATACATACCATCAACCCCAATTGACACAAATCTTTGTCAACAAAGGAAAGTCCTGATGGAAGTAAATACCCAGAATTACTGCTGGAAAAACTTCTGGACAGGGAATATTAGAGTTCCCATTTCCTAATCCTGACTGCTATTGATGGTGGGGACCCTCATCTAAGCAGTACCACCCAGATCTGGATCAAAACCCAGATCTGGATCAAAGTCACTGATGCCAATGACAATGCTCCAGTGTTCAGCCAGGACATATACAAAGTCAGCCTCTGAGAAAACATACCCCCCTTACAGACCATGATGAGGGTGTTAATGTAGAGATCACCTATGCCTTCCTCAATGCCTCCACAAGTACTAGCCTCTTCTTCAGTCTCAATCCAAATACTGGTGATACCACAACTAATGGAACATTGGATTTTGAAGAAAGGAGTAAATACTAGATACCTGTTGGGTGTTGAAGCCAAGGATGGAGGAGTGCACACGGCTCACTGTAATGTTCAGAATGAAATTGTTGATGACAATGATAATGCCCCAGAGGTGACATTTGTGTCCTTTTCTAACCAGGTTCCAGAGGACTCAGTCCTTGGAACAGTAATAGTTCTCATTAAAGTTTGAGATAAGGATTCTGGGCAAAATGGTCTGGTGACATGCCATATTCAGGAAGAACTTCCCTTCAAATTACAACCCACCTCCAAGAATTATTACATATTAGTGACTGACAAAGTCTTAAACCAGGAACAGGCCTCAGAGTACACTGTAACCATCACCGCCACGGACAGGGGCAAGCCACCCCTTCCAGCACATACATCACCCTGCACATCACAGACGTCAACAACGCCCTGGTTTTCCATCAGGCCTCCTATTTTGTCCACGTGACTGAGAACAACCCGCCTGGAGCCTCCATCGCTCAAGTCAGCGCCTCTGACCCGGATTTGGGACCCAACGGCCGGGTCTCCTACTCCATCCTAGCCAGCGACCTGGAGCCAAGGGCGCTGTCGTCCTACGTGTCTGTGAACCAGGACAGCGGAGTGGTGTTCGCGCAGCGCGCCTTCGACCACGAGCAGCTGCGCTCCTTCCAGCTGACACTGCAGGCGCGCGACCAGGGCTCGCCAGCGCTCAGCGCCAACGTGAGCATGCGCGTGCTGGTGGGCGACCTCAACGACAACGCGCCGCGCGTGCTCTACCCGGCGCTCGAGCCCGACGGCTCCGCGCTCTTCGACATGGTGCCGCGCGCCGCCGAGCCTGGATACCTGGTCACCAAGGTGGTGGCGGTGGACGCCGACTCGGGACACAACGCCTGGCTGTCGTACCACGTGCTGCAGGCCAGCGACCCCGGGCTCTTCAGCCTGGGGCTGCGCACGGGCGAGGTGCGCACAGCGCGCGCCTTGGGCGACAAGGACGCGGCCCACCAGCTCCTTCTGGTCGCTGTGCGCGATGGTGGACAGCCGCCCCTCTCCGCCACTGCCACGCTGTACCTGATCTTCGCTGACAGCCTGCAGGAGGTCCTCCCAGACCTCAGCGATGACCTTTTGCCCTCTGACCCCCAGGCCGAGCTGCAGTTCTACCTGGTGGTGACCTTGGCCCTGATATCTGTCCTCTTCCTCTTTGCGGTGATTCTGGCTGTTGCCCTGCGCCAGCGACGCTCCTCCAGCCCAGGTGCTTGGAGCTGCTTTCAGCTTGCTCTTACCTCCAAGTCTCAACCTGCAGTTCCTCTCAACTACAGTGAGGGGACGCTGTCCTATTCCTATAATCTATGCGTTGCTTCACTTTCTACGACTGCGACTGGGTTTAATTTTCTCCCCGTGGTGCCGGAGGGGGCTCCCCTCAAGGTCTCCTGTGTGATGATCCTTCTGTGCTTGTATGTGCTGATAACCAGGATCCCAAAATCTCTCACGACTCTTTTAATCCTCAGGTAAGTTTTTGCAAAACTACTTAAAATTATATACTGTATTTGTTTCTCAATGAAACACAAATTAACTCTTTTTATTTTTCATGGTAGTGGGGGATGTAGTGGTTGAGGAGTGTATTGAATGGATAAAGATTGGCTCCTTGACTTCTCAGTCATCTTGCAAATTATCTGATTACTAGTTGCAGTCTTTACAGTTGGTATTTCTGTATGAAATTACAGAATAATTCTGTATGTTTAGCACATCTTGCTACAGCCTGTTTCCTAGATGCCAACACCCTTGATAACATCAGTGTCCTTTCTTGATATGTGTGACTGGTTAATTTTTTCAAGTAATCTTTAACTCTTTATAAATGTACTGATACTTCTTTCTGTCCAAATTAAAATTTAAAGTTTATACTCATCTTCACTAATCAAATTTCAAGTCTGAACAGCTTTTACTGCAATATAACAGGGCCTTCCAATGATTAAGCCTCTTAACAGCTATTTGTCTTATCACAAGTAGCAAAGATTGTCACATTTCACATTTGAATCAGTATTTTTCCCACTCATAATATCCCTCAATGATTTTGTTTTCTCTTTTTAAGGTTTATTATTTTATGGGTGAGGGGGCGCACATGCCATAGTGAGTGTGTGGAAGTCAGAAGTTGACATGAGGGCCTTGGCTCTCTCTTTTCAACCATTTGAGTCTCTGGGATAGAACTCAGGTCACATTGTGAGGCTTGCAGCCATCTCGCCGACCCCTATGTCGATCCCTTAACCATTCTTTAATCATTTATTTTTTTTGCTTTATCACCATTATAATAAAGAATGTGATGAACTTTTTATGAAGCATTTATATATTTACTGTTGCTGTTTTATTGAGCCAGGGTCTCACTGTAACTCTGGCTAGCCTGGAATTCACTTTGTAGACCAGACTAACCTTGAACTCACAAATCTCCTGCTTCTGTTTCCCAATTGCTGGGATTAGAAGCCACTATACCAGACTATTTCTTATTACTTTCAATGTATATTTCTATGGGTCAAATTTATAAGGATTTTGAGATTATTTATGCATATTGTCACAGTTGTTTCCCAAACACTCATTTTAATCTCCCACTCCCAACATTTAATGAAAAGACAAAAGATTTTTTGTGTGTGTCTTTTTGAGACAGGGTCTCCCTGTAGCCCCCCAATTGTCCTGGAACTGGCTATGTAGACCAGGCTGGCTTCGAACTCACAGAGATCCTCCTGCCTCTGCCTCCTGAGTGTTAGGATTAAAGGAGTGTGCCACCACACCCGCAAGACTAAAGACTTTTAAATTCTGCATAATTGATAGAACTTTGTCTCTTTAAAATTTTAGTCATTTCCATATGCTAATTAAGTGAAGAATGATTTAAAGGACTGATAACTTAATTGACTTACCTCAAAATTTCTCAAAAAATTACTCAAGAAAGCAATGAAACATGCTGAAAATGCTGCATGCACAACTACTGATATATTCCTTTTCCTGACTATGTCTAAAATCAAAGATGGAACAAATTTAAAGCAACAGGAAAATAATAGCATTGGTAATGGTAAAATAAGAACATTGGATGTGTTTTGTATGAAAGAAGCCTTTGAAATATCTTCTCTTCATCCTTCAGCTTAACCTTTCTGTCTTAATGTTATCATTTATTTTTAGTAAATCATTTATTTTAAATAAACTGAACAATGTTTACTGCTATTAAAGTTGCTGTTCTAAGACTGAGGGCACATGGTGACATAACAGTCATGGGCAAAGTCTGTGGTCTGTAATCTCCTGTACATAAAATTAATTAGCCAGTTCTTTCCCAAACCCTACAATCATTTTTCCCATGTCCATTTTCTCTTGAGCAACAGATATTTTCTTGCAAAGGAATTGAAAAGTTGCCCCCGGCCCCAAAGGGTGAAGTCAGGTGAGGAAACTTGCTTGTGCATAGGTTGTAACTAGAGCTGGACCTCCATTCCTACTCTTTACACCCACCTTTCTTCTTAGGTGAAATGAATGTGACCCCCACAAAATACTGAACATAGAACAGGGGGTGAAAATGTAAAGCTAAAAAGAGGTAGAAACCAATCCTTACCCCAAAACCACCCTATTATTACTCTGAGAAATAACTTGTTTTTCTATATATGAAGTGTTTGGTCATTCCTGGATTTTCATTGCAAATTAAATAACAGTAATTTGACTTTTATTCTCCTTTAGAGAAGTAGCGTTAGGAAAGGAAAATGTGTGTGGCTTATCTAAAATAAGTTGCAATAATAGTTTAGGCCTCTGAGTGTCGCTGTTCACCAATCGGGGGGGAAAGAATCAGATATTTAACATGAGCAAGATTTCCTCAGCACAAAGCACTGGTTGAGTCTTAGGAAAAGAGTCGTCCTGGACTCCCGAGAAAGCCAGCATCCAACGGCGCATTATGTTGAAACTCAAACATCTGTGGCTCCTCAGGCCTCCACAGATTTAACACCCAAGCTCAGAACCATCAGCCGCGGGGCTGTAATGGCGACTCCTCCTTGCAGACCAGACTGCAGCAGGCTGGTGTGGATCTACATTCTCCTGGGGGCCCTGGGGAACATCCGAGCGGAACAGATCCGCTACTCTGTGCGGGAGGAGCTGGAAAAAGGCTCTGCAGTGGGAAACATCGCCAAGGACCTAGGGCTGGAGCCCGGGAAGCTGGCGGAGCGCGGAGTCCGCATCGTCTCCAGAGGTAAGACCCAGCTCTTTGCTCTGAACCCGCGAAGCGGCAGCTTGGTGACAGCAGGGAGGATCGACAGGGAAGAGCTCTGTGACAGATCTCCAAAGTGCATGGCAAATCTGGAGATTCTCCTAGAGGATGAAGTGAAGATTCTTGGGATAGAAGTGGAAATAATCGATGTTAATGACAATGCTCCCAGCTTTGGAACATGGCAGAGGGAAATAAAAGTTGCTGAAAGTGAAATTCCTGGGACAAGATTCCCTCTTCCTGAAGCTTTTGATCCTGATGTAGGGGTGAATTCCCTGCAGGGTTATCAGCTCAGCTCGAATAGCCACTTCTCTCTGGATGTGCAAAGCGGGGTGGATGGGATTAAGTACCCAGAACTGGTGCTGGAGCGTGCTTTAGACCGCGAGGAAGAAGCGGTTCACCATCTGGTTCTCACCGCCTTCGATGGAGGCGACCCGGTTCGCTCTGGTACTGCTACAATTCAAGTAACACTCGTGGACACCAACGATAATGCTCCTGTGTTCACTCAGCCAGAGTACCACGTAAGTGTGAAGGAGAATTTGCCTGTGGGCACCCTGCTTCTCACCATAAAAGCCACTGATCCCGATGAAGGAGCCAACGGAGAAGTGACATACTCTTTCCGGAATGTAAGAGACAAAACATCTCAGCTATTCCAGTTGAATTCTGTGAGTGGGGACATTACAGTATTGGGGGAGCTGGATTATGAGGACTCTGGATTCTATGACATTGATGTAGAAGCCCATGATGGTCCTGGCCTGCGGGCCAGAAGTAAGGTACTGGTGACCGTTCTGGATGTAAATGACAATGCTCCAGAAGTTACAGTTACCTCTCTCAGCAGCTCAGTTCAAGAAACTTCTTCTCCAGGTATAGTAATTGCACTGTTCAATATGCACGACAGCGACTCTGGAGAGAATGGCCTTGTCACTTGTTCTATTCCAGATAATCTGCCATTCAGGCTTGAAAAGATCTATGGAAATTATCATCGGTTGTTGATACACAGAACTCTGGACAGGGAAGAAGTCTCAGAATACAATATTACAATAACTGCCACTGACCAGGGAACTCCACCACTGTCCACAGAGACTTATATCTCACTGCAGGTGGTAGACATCAATGACAACCCACCCACCTTTGTTCACACCTCCTACTCTGCCTACATTCCAGAAAACAACCCTAGAGGAGCTTCCATCTTATCGGTGACAGCCCAGGACCCTGACAGTGGTGAGAATGCCCAAGTAATCTACTCCCTGACAGAGGTCACTATCCAAGGGGCACCTCTGTCCTCCTATGTCTCCATCAACTCCAACACTGGTGTCCTGTATGCACTGTGTTCCTTTGATTATGAGCAGTTTCAAGACTTGCAGCTACTAGTGACAGCCAGGGACAATGGGAATCCTCCACTCAGCAGCAACGTGTCATTTAGCTTGTTTGTGCTTGACCAGAATGACAATGTACCTGAGATCTTGTACCCTGCCCTCCCCAGTGATGGTTCTACTGGTGTGGAACTGACACCTCGCTCTGCAGAACCTGGATACCTGGTGACCAAGGTGGTAGCAGTGGACAAAGATTCAGGACAGAATGCCTGGCTGTCCTACCACCTGCTCAAGGCCAGTGAGCCAGGGCTATTCTCAGTAGGGCTCCACACAGGTGAGGTGCGCACAGCAAGAACCCTCCTGGACAGAGATGCACTCAAGCAGAGCCTGGTGGTGGCAGTCCAAGACCATGGCCGACCTCCTCTCTCCACCACAGTCACACTCACCATAGCCGTGTCACACAACATCCCAGACATCCTGGCAGATCTGGGTAGCATTAACATTCCCACTGACCCAGATGATTCAGACCTCACACTGTACCTGGTAGTAGCAGTGGCTGTTGTCTCCTGCATCTTCTTGGCCTTTGTCATTGTCCTGCTGGCACTCAGGCTCCGCCACTGGCACTCAGCTCGCCTGCTTCAGGCTGCAGGTAGTGGGTTGTCATCCATGCCCACCTCACACTTTGTGGGCGTGGATGGTATACAAGCTTTTCTACAGACATATTCTCATGAGGTCTCCCTCACTGCAGACTCTGGGAAAAGCCATCTGATTTTTCCACAGCCCAACTATGCAGACACACTCATCAGCCAGGAGAGCTGTGGGAAAAGTGATCCTCTCCTGGTATCTCAAGACTTCCTTGAAACAAAAGGAGACCCTAATCTTCTCAAGGTGAGTCAATTGTATAACGAATCTTACCATACTAAAATATGGACACAAAGTTTTGTAAACATCTCCAATTGTGTATGTGCTATATTAAATAAAAACGCTTCCTTTTTTAGAGACAGAGTCTCATATGTAACCCTGACTGACCTGGAACTCACTATGTAGACCACACTGGCATGGAACTCACAGAAAACCACCATTTTACTATGTACATTTGTGAAAGGATAGAGTTGACATGAGAAATAGAAGGCAATTTTGTAAATTCATATCTACAGCACCTTTCTTGTGATACTAGTGGTGAATCTAGACTTAGTATTTTTTAATTATTTTACTAAATTTTTATATTTATTTAGTGTGTGTGTGTGTGTATGTGTGTGTGTGTAGGCATTGCACACATTCCCTGGTATTCATGTGGAGATCAAATGACAACTTTCAGCAGTCAGTCCTTCACCAAGTGGGTCTAGAGATCAAGCTCAGGTTGTCAGACTTGGGGGCCAGTGCCTTTAGCCACTGAGCCATCTCACCAGGTCTAGACTGTTTTTTAAATTTCCTCTTACTACATTCTATTCTTTGCTTGGAACTGACTTTTCTTTCCTTGAGAAGATACTTTCCATTATAATTATGTAGTGATAATTTATGGATAGTGGGAAAATATTTAACCTTTAGTGTAACTTTAACAGGAATGTTTTCTCAGTTGACTAGTATATTTCAAATAATTTCTGAAAAAGGTCTGTCTGTACAGCTCAGGCTGGACTTTAACTCTCTATGTAGCCCACCTAGGATGACCTCCAATTCACAATCTTCTTTGAGTGCTAGGATTACAGGTGTGTGTCACCACACTCAGTTCAAATATTTTGTTGTTGCTGATGTGAAGTGCAAGTAGTAACTGATTGCAAATTTGTAATTATAAAAATATTGACCACTTTATTTCATATATAAATAAACTATAAGTAATTTTAATAACTTCTAAAACCCTATCATGACATCACTTTTGAGTTTGGCCTTTTTAAGTAACACATAATTTGTTGCAGTCTTTCTGGTTTTCATCAAGTAAGCTTCTTATAATGGTTGGGTAACTTGGATCCTGGACTGATATTATCCATGATACTTATTCTATTGACTTCATTCCAATCCATCAGTAGCCCTGCAAATTATTCTCAGATAGCTCTGCCACTCTGACACTGGGATGAGATAAAATATCTGTCCCCTGACATAGGATGAAGTATTTTGTATGTAAGAGATATGCAACACTTTTGTTTGCTTCATACTGTTCTGTGAGTTAATCCAAAATTAACCAGTGTCTATACACAAATGAGCAGTTTTTGATACCTGGAAGTGGTAGCAAGATAGTGGAATGTGACTCAATGCAACTTAAGAAGGATGATTGTTTTTTCTTGGCTTTATATTCATGGAAAGTTTCGGAGCAAAACAGAGTAAACAGAAATGGAATTGTTGCAATTAGCTGACCTGGGGAGAGGAAAGGCAATAGCAAATGAATACTGAGACCATCGTATTTGAAGATACATTATTCCAAAATGTACTAAAATATAACTTGGACATTTTCAATTGGTCTACAATTGGGTAAAACATTCAGATGTTGGCTTTAAGAATATCTACCAGCAGAGTGGTATATGTCTTAATGGTTTGGAGAAAAGTAGATAATTTATAGGCTAATATCTCATCAAAATTCCTTTTGTAAAAATACATACTGACCTTATTTAAGAAAATGCTATTTCTGATTAAACAAGTTAGTGTATATCCATATGGTAAACTATACTTGGCTATAAGAAATAAATGAACAACCTCTATACATACTGGTATGAAATGAAATATTTTACTGAAAGTCCAAAGAGTGAGTTCCCAGCACTGAAAATGTGTGGGTGTGTGTATTGAATGAAAGAATCAAAGTGTAAAATGTTGTATGGTGTATGCTTCCATTTACACAAAAGAAGGGAGAGAAAACATTTATTTAAAACTGTTGCGCTACACAAAGCATACACAAAGATATTCATTTCTCTCCAAAGAAATGCGCTATGCTACACAATCTATAGCTGACAATAGTCAGTGCTCTATGTACCTTAAGAATTTGGAACAATTTCAATATATTACCTATTTTAAGACAAATAAACGGTAAACTTCAAAAACAAAACACCTTTTCAAACGTTTACAAGACATTGGTGCAATTTCCTGAGTAAACCTCTGGGCGTCGCTGTAGGTCAAAAGAAGAGAGCGACCATTTCCGAGATGCTATTGGGGAACTTCCTGCTCAAACCAACCACAGTGAAGAAGCCAGGACACACGCAGATAGAGTGAACAGCAGCGAGAAAAGTGACCCCACCTGGATTCTGCCATCCACGGAGGACTGACTCCTTCTGGCAAACGGGCTTAGCACTGCGGAGCGAAAAGAGAGGATGAGGCGGGGCTCGCGAAGCGGCCCAGCGGGGTGGCTGCAAATACTGTCACCTTTCCTGCTGCCTTTGTTCCACGGAGCTCTCCCGGACCAGATCCGCTACACGATTCCCGAGGAGCTGGCCAAGAACTCCGTGGTAGGAAATCTCGCCAAGGATCTAGGACTTGGTGTCCAGGACCTGCCCACCCGGAAGCTGCGGGTTAGCGCAGACAGGGAGTATTTTACTGTGAACTCAGAGAGCGGGGACTTACTTGTAGGTGACAGAATAGACCGAGAGCAGATTTGTGGGAAGCAGGTTCTGTGTATTCTGGAATTCGATATTGTCGCTGAAAAGCCATTAAATATTTTCCACGTAGCAGTAATTCTTCAGGATATAAATGACAATACTCCTGTATTCAAACCGAGTAAGGTTGATTTAAATATTGGAGAATCCACCAGGTCAGGTAAAACATTTCCTTTGGATCCAGCCCTCGATTCAGACGCTGGCTCTAATTCTCTGCAAAAATACTATCTCAGTGACAATGAGTACTTCAGTGTCTCAGAGAAAGAGACTTCAGATGGGCGTAAATATCCTGAGTTGGTTCTGAAACGTTCTCTGGACAGAGAAGAGCATAATTTTCACCAATTGGTCCTCACTGCTGTGGATGGAGGGGACCCTGCTAGAAGTGGCACCGCCCAGATCCGAATCCAAGTCACTGATGCCAATGATAACCCTCCTATGTTCAGCCAGGATGTGTTCAGGGTCACCCTTCGTGAGGATGTGCCTCCAGGCTTCTCGGTGCTTCAAGTGATGGCCACTGACCAGGACGAGGGCATCAATGCAGAGATCACCTACTCTTTTCATAATGTGGATGAACACGTGGAGCATTTTTTCAAGTTGGATAAAAAAACAGGAGAAATCACGACAAAGGATAATTTGGATTTTGAAAGTGCTAAAAGTTACTCTCTCAATGTAGAAGCAAAAGATCCTGGAGATCTGGCATCCCATTGCAGCATTCAAGTGGAAATTCTGGATGAGAACGATTGTGTGCCGGAAGTCACTGTGACTTCAGTATTTACTCCCCTACCAGAAGATTCTCCACCAGGAACAGTCATCGCCTTGATAAAAACTAGAGACAGAGACTCTGGAGAAAACGGAGAAGTTTACTGCCACGTCTTGGAAAAGTCAGAGTTTATATTGAAATCTTCCTCGAAGAACTATTACAAGCTTGTGACTGCTAGAGCTCTAGACAGGGAGGCGATTCCGGAATACAACGTCACCATCGCAGCCACGGACAGGGGTAAGCCACCACTCTCCTCCAGCGTAATCATCGCTCTCAGTATCTCAGACGTAAACGACAACGCCCCAATTTTCCATCAGGCCTCCTACTTTGTCCACGTGGCTGAGAACAACCCTCCTGGAGCCTCCATCGCTCAAGTCAGCGCCTCTGACCCGGATTTGGGACCCAACGGCCGGGTCTCCTACTCCATCCTAGCCAGCGACCTGGAGCCAAGGGCGCTGTCGTCCTACGTGTCTGTGAACCAGGACAGCGGAGTGGTGTTCGCGCAGCGCGCCTTCGACCACGAGCAGCTGCGCTCCTTCCAGCTGACACTGCAGGCGCGCGACCAGGGCTCGCCAGCGCTCAGCGCCAACGTGAGCATACACGTGCTGGTGGGCGACCTCAACGACAACGCGCCGCGCGTGCTCTACCCGGCGCTCGAGCCCGACGGCTCCGCGCTCTTCGACATGGTGCCGCGCGCCGCCGAGCCTGGATACCTGGTCACCAAGGTGGTGGCGGTGGACGCCGACTCGGGACACAACGCCTGGCTGTCGTACCACGTGCTGCAGGCCAGCGACCCCGGGCTCTTCAGCCTGGGGCTGCGAACGGGCGAGGTGCGCACAGCGCGCGCCTTGGGCGACAAGGACGCGGCCCACCAGCTCCTTCTGGTCGCTGTGCGCGATGGTGGACAGCCGCCCCTCTCGGCCACCGCCACGCTGCACCTGATCTTCGCTGACAGCCTGCAGGAGGACCTCCCAGACCTCAGCGATGACCCTTTGCCCTATGGCCACCAGGCCGAGCAGCAGTTCTACCTGGTGGAGGCCGTGGCCCTGATATCTGTCCTCTTCCTCCTTGCGGTGATTCTGGCTGTTGCCCTGCACCTGCGACGCTCCTCCAGCCCAGCTGCTTGGGGCTGCTTCCAGGCTGGTCTCAGCTCCAACTCTGCACCTGGAGTTCTCCCCAGATACTGTGAGGGAACGTTGCCTTATTCCTACAATGTGTGTATAGCCTCACAGTCAGCTAAGACTGAGTTTAATTTTCTCAATGTGACCCCGGAAGTGGCTCCTTCTCGGGACCTCCTTTGTGATGATGCTTCCTGGATTCCAAACAGAGCTCTTGGAGACACTGAGGTTCCCTTTGTCTCAGATTCTATTTCAAAGGTGAGCATCAACTTTTTTTTCTACTTCAGGTATCTAATGTTTCTTAATACATCACACAAGTGGGGTAGGTGGCTTAACTGCATATTTCATTGTCTCTTGTAAGATTTGGGACAATATTCTGCCTTAAGTATCATAATCATATCCAACCAAATCTTACATTTTGATTTTCCATATGAAGTGTGAGTTATACTGTTCACAATTACAGTGTTTATTGCATTTCTTTTTCTTCTTCGTCTTTACATTCCTTCCCCCTGAACTTTTATCTCTCTTGAAACTTTAAGTGGTTCCTTTCATATTCAGATCTTTATTACTCAGATTTTAGTTCTACCCCTGGTGCTTCAGAGTAAACATAGTCCTCTTACTAGTTTGCAGAAACTGGATAGGAAGAAACTTTACCCAGGGTGGTGGCTTGTTACCCAAAGAGCATAGCAGATAAGGGCCTGTTCCACTGGCTTGCTGATAAACATTTTGAAAGTCCTATAAGTAGAGTGTCTTGGGATTCCATATTTGCTTCTAAAAGTTGAGTTGTGTATGGAGTCTGAGGTGTCTGCTAAGAATAGTGCATTTTAATAAATATAAGAAATCATTCTTGTACTCATTACTAATTTGCTCTTGAGAAAAATACACATTAACAAAAAGTTTGTGATCTATGCTTATGTCATTTATAAAATATCTAAAATTTTATGATTTGCATAATTGGTTGTTTGATTGATTGATTGATTGATTGATTGATTGATTGACTGGTCACTTGATGGTGCTGAGAGTTAAACCTAGAGCCTCATGCTTCCACAGCAAGCACCAAATCTACTAAGCTATATCCCAAGTCCTTAGTTATAAAATTTAAAATACCAACTAAAACCTTTTCCTATTGATGAGTATTAGGTAAAAATTGCTTGTCTCACAAGAGGGGAAATATCTCTCTGAAATATCCCTTGTTTCCAGCCATATGCTTTTTAAAAAAAATCTCTGCTTCAAAACAGACTACTCACTACTGCCCTCTAAATAGCCATGATTTACTGCATGGATGGTGAACTGAAGCTGGGTCATTATTCTGTTGCTGCCAAACCCTGTCACTGTAATATGTCTGAGTATAAGTATTTGAGTATATTAATAGGAATATATGAATAATGCAGTTATCCCAACTCCAACTCTCAGTCTGAGATAGTGAAACTGCTGTGTTCTTAGACTGAAAGCCTGAACACTTTCTCAAAGACCTCACAAGCACAATATTTATTTTTATGCACACATTGAGAGATGGATTTGCTTACTTAACAGCTGATGTACTATTAGGAATGTTTTTCATAACATATCCTGATAAAAAATGAAGTTTTGAAGCCAACAAGGGTAAGAATTTCAATGCCTTGATTACAACAGACTAAATAAAGGACACAAGCTCAGTAGCACATAAAATGAAACTTCTATGGAGATTTAAAAAAGAATCTAATTATATTGCTCTTGGGTTGTGGAAGCCTATGTCAGAATTAAATCTTAAATGTAAACACTGCTACACAATAATACATTAAATATTCAGCAAAAACATTGGAAATAAAAGTATAACTAAACTAATGGAAATAAAAATAGAATTGGTGTAGTAACTGGTTAGGACTCTGAGCGTCGCTGTTCACCAGAGTGGAAAGAAGCTGTCAGAGAAGCGACCTGACTCTGTGCTGCTTCCATGCTAAACAGAGACCAGACCAGCTCCTGGGAAAAGCCACCCATCCTAGCTCCGGTAGGAAATGCGCTTTCCTGGGCTTTAGAGAAACAAAGAAACAGCGGGCTGAACCAGGACTAAGAGGAAAATGAAGGAAGAAAAGACAAGAACGGATCCACTGAGGCGCTGGAGCTGCAGCTACAAGCTTAAGTTCTTCTTGCTCCTGGGGATGCTGTCCGCTCCAGGAAATGCGCAGATGCACTACTCCGTGTGGGAGGAGCTAGACAAAGGTTCCTTCGTGGGGAACATCTCCAAGGACCTGGGACTGGAGCCCCGCGAGCTGACGGAGCGCGGAGTCCGCATAGTCTCCAGAGGTAGGTCGCAGCTTTTCTCTCTGAACCCGCGGAGCGGCAGCCTGGTCACTGCGGGCAGGATAGACCGCGAGGAGCTCTGCGCTCAGAGCAAGCGGTGTGCGGTGAACTTTAATATCTTGGTTGAGAATAAAATGAAAATTTATGGAGTAGAAGTGGAAATCCTTGATATTAATGACAATTTCCCCCGTTTCCGGGATGAGGAGTTAAGAGTAAAAGTTAATGAAAATGCGGCTCCAGGAACGAGGTTAGTGCTTCCTTTCGCTAGAGATGCGGATGTGGGTGTGAATTCCCTCCAGAGTTACCAGCTCAGCCCCAATCTGCACTTCTCCTTGGACGTGAAGAGAGGATCTGATGGGCAAAAGCACCCAGAGCTGGTGTTGGAGCAGACCCTAGACCGTGAGAAGGAGTCTACTCATGACCTCGTACTTACAGCGTTAGATGGCGGAGACCCAGTACACGCTAGTGCCGCGCATATCAGCGTGACTGTCCTCGACGCAAACGATAATACGCCCCTGTTCACTCAAACTGAATACAGAGTGAGTGTCCCAGAGAACGCACCTGTGGGCACTCGACTACTCACTCTAACAGCCACTGATGCAGACGAGGGAATCAATGGGAAATTGACCTACTATTTTCGTAATGAAGAAGACAAAATTTCAGAGACTTTCCAACTTGATTCCAATCTTGGGGAGATCTCAACTATTCAGTCCCTGGACTATGAAGAATCCGAATTCTACCTCATGGAAGTGGTAGCTCAGGATGGAGGCGCTCTTCTTGCCAACGCTAAGGTGCTGGTCACAGTACAGGATGTAAATGACAATGCTCCAGAAGTGACTCTCACCTCTCTCACCAATTCCATTTCTGAAGACTGTCCTTCAGGAACTATAATTGCGATCTTCAGCGTGCATGATGGTGATTCTGGAGAGAATGGAGAGATTTTATGTTCTATTCCCAGGAACTTGCCCTTCAAATTGGAAAAGTTGGTTGATAATTATTATCACCTATTAACAACGAGAGCACTGGATAGAGAAGAGACTCCCGATTATAACATCACAGTAACTGTTATTGACCATGGAACTCCTCCCCTGTCTACGGAAAACCACATCTCTCTGAAAGTAGCAGACATAAATGACAACCCACCTGCCTTCTCTCATCCCTCCTACTCCACCTCCATCCCAGAAAACAACCCCAAAGGTATCTCCATTTTCTCCGTGACTGCTTATGACATTGACAGTGGTGACAATGCTCAGGTCACTTACTCTCTGGCTGAATATCCATTTCAGGAGGCTCCTGCACCCTCCTATGTCTCCATTAACTCTGAAACTGGTATCCTGTATGCACTGCAATCCTTTGACTATGAGCAGTTGAGAGATCTCCAGCTACTAGTGACAGCCAAGGACAGTGGGAATCCCCCACTCAGCAGCAGTGTGTCACTGAGCTTGTTTGTTCTAGACCAGAATGACAACATTCCCGAGATCCTGTACCCAACCATTCCTACTGATGGATCTACTGGTGTGGAGCTGGCACCCCGCTTTGCAGAGCCTGGATACTTGGTAACCAAAGTGGTGGCAGTGGACAGAGACTCGGGACAGAATGCCTGGCTGTCCTATTGCCTGCTCAAGGCCAGTGATTCAGGGCTCTTCTCAATAGGGCTCCACACAGGTGAGGTGCGCACAGCAAGGGCCCTCCTGGACAGAGATGCACTCAAGCAGAGCCTGGTGGTGGCTGTCCAGGACCATGGCCAGCCTCCTCTCTCAGCCACTGTCACACTCACTGTGGCTGTAGCAGACAGCATCCCGGATATACTGACCAACTTAGGCAGCATCGACACCCCCGAAGAGCCCCAGAATTCAGACCTCACACTCTACCTGGTGGTAGCAGTGGCAGTGGTCTCCTGTGTCTTCCTGGGCTTTGTCACCTTGTTGTTGGCCCTCAGGCTGAGGCGCTGGCACATATCACAACTGTTTCAGACCTCAACAGGCAGAGTGGCTAGCATACCCACCTCCCATTTTGTGGGCATGGATGGGGTTCAGGCTTTCCTACAGACCTATTCCCATGAAGTATCCCTCACCACAGACTCCCAAAAAAGCCACCTGATCTTCCCCCAGCCCAATTATGCTGACAGGCTCATTAGTGAAGAGAGCTGTGAGAAAAATGAGCCTCTTCTGACACCTGATAAGATACATGCACCAAAAGAAGAACCCAGAGCTATTCAGGTTAGTTTTCTTTCTCAATAAGAACAGCTGGAGCATTTTCATTTGTTTTCTCATAATTTTTCCATCAGAGTCAAAATCGAGTAGTTATATAATGAATCATTATTTGCTGTATTGCAGATTAACTTGATTTTGCTTGGTAATGGATGCCTTTTCAAATTATATTTGGGGATGAATATCTTTTCTCAGTGTGCAGATGTTTTAGAAAAATCTAGCTGATAACAATAGGCTTACCCTTAAAGAAAATGGTAAACATAATTTTCCTTGAATAAAAGTTAGTTTGGGGCTGAAGAGATGACTCAGCAGTTAAGAGCGCTTGCTACTCATCTGGGTCCTCTGGAAGAGTATTCCAGAGGACCTAGATTTGATTCCGAGCACCCATATGGTAGCTATAGTCATCCATAACTCGTTTCAAGGGATTCAGTGCCCTCTTCTGGGGCATTCAGTGCCCTCTTCAGGGCATTGCATGCGTGTGGTGCACTTACATGCAAGCAAAACTCTCGTACGAAGTTTCAAGGGATTCAGTGCCCTCTGCAGGGCATTGCATGCGTGTGGTGCACTTACATGCAAGCAAAACTCTCGTACGCATAAAAATAATGAATAACATTTTAAATGTTTTATTTATTTTATAAAGTTACAGTACTTCTATTAGTCAATGGAAGAGTATGGAAAACTTCTGCACAGTAATTATTGGAAATGTAGATTAGATTTATAAGGATGATAAGATCTGCAGCACTCTGAAATCATAAAAGTTGAATTGACCCTTGTAATTATTACATCTGTGTCTCTATTGAGAGAATAAATCAGTGAGGAGTAACCTTAGAATTTTGTTTTATTCTATGAGGTAAGTTAAAGTCTCCAAAGAGTTAGATACCACTATACTTAACCAATATAAACATGTGATACACCTGGCATATGCTGGTTTTAGCCTCTTCACTTATCATAATCAATATCTGCCAAAATGTTTACACTAATTCATGTATAGATACAAATCTGCTTTATTACAGTAGTATAAGAGTTGTATTTGAAAAACTAATGTAACTTAAAAATGCTTTGAAATTCAAAGATCAATTCTGAGGGATGTGCTCATTTTAAGTTAATGGATTTTTCTTAGTGAAATGCTGGTTTATGAGTCTCAAATTCCAGGCACATGGATAGTATAAGGAAATAACTATTTGATTCATTTTCTAGATCTGATTTGATGAGTATGCTTTTCATATTCTCCTTGCTAAATGATTCTTCAATTATGAATAAACGGTAGAAATGAAAATAAATATTAGCAGTGGACTTATAGGGTGCTATTCAGACACATGGGAGCTTTATTGAAACACTTAAAACCTAAGAACAATTGATATGTATTTTTAAATTTTTAAAGGACTTCCAGATTATATACATATATACATATATATACACACACGTATATATACACATTCTTCTGATTGCAGCTTAAATGTTCAAACTCGCTAAATAACTAATACATTCAAAAACTAAGAGAATCTGAGTGACAGATGTTGACATCATTCACTTCTTCATGGAAATATGCCTTTCCATTATCTGTGTGTGTGCATTCGTATGTGTGCAATTCCACAGGTGTGTGAGTGCATGTGGAAGCCAGGGGACAACTTTGGGTACTGTCCTTCAGGCACTGTCCACCTTGTTTTTGAGGCAGGGTCTCTTATTGGCCTGCACCTCGCTAAGTTGGCTAGGCTGTCTAGCCAGGGAGACTCAAAGAGCTCCTGTCTCTGCCTCCCCAATACTAGAATTACAAGTATTTGCAACCATACCCTGCTTTTCTTTTTACGTGAGTAATGGGGATCAAATTCAGGTTATCATGTCCAATGAGCTATCCCTTTTCCATTTTTAAAAAAAGAAAAGTTATGCATTTGGGTATGTATCCTGAGACAGTATTTTGTGCAATGGGGAAATGTCTTTTAAATGTCCATAAACTACTAACATACTTTATGTTATGAAATGCTTGTTTCTTAGACTATATATGTGTGTGTGTGTGTGTATACTGTGTATGCAATGCAATACTCTTCTAATAGTAGTCTTATATGCATTCTGACAAGATAGATTTTCTATAAAATTGAAGTATTTGTACAAAACTGGGAAGGGACTTTGCTTACACATGTTTTGGAAGTCTTCCTTCAAAGATTTTATATATAAAGAAAAGATGCCAGGACTGGGGAGATGGCTCATTAAGTAAAGGGTTTCCATGTAATCATAAGAGCCTAACTTTGGATTCCTAGCACCCACATTTCAAAAATACAAGCTGGATCTGGTGGCACATGCCTTTAATCCCAGCACTAGGGAAGCAAAGACAAGCCGATCTCTGTGATACTGAGACAAGCCTGGTCTACATAGTAAGGTTCAGATCAGCTGGGGATACAGGGAGACCCTGTCTTGAAAACAACAATAACAACAAAAAAAAACTGGGTATAGCAGTGCAAGTCTATAACTCCAGTGCTGAGGGGATGGCGGAGATGGAGACAGGAGGATCCCTGGAGCTTTCTGGCTAGCCTATCTAACCAATCAGTGAGCTCCAAGTTCTATGATAGGTACTATTTTAAAAAAATAGAGGGGCCGGGCATGGTGGTGCACACCTTTAATCCCAGCACTCGGGAGGCAGAGGCAGGTGGATCTCTGTGAGTTCAAGACCAGCCTGGTCTACATAGTAAGTTCCAGGACAGCTGGGGCTACAGGGAGACCCTGTCTCAAAAAGACCAAAAAGAAAAAAAAGAAAAAGAAGAAAAAAAAGAGGATGGAGTGCTCAGCCATGATTTGTACACCTATATCACACCCTATCCTCCCAAAGCTCAGGGATCATTGTGAAAGAGGGGGTGTAAAGATTATAAGAGCCAGAGGTAGTAAATGACTACAAGGAAACAATGTTTTCCAGTCACCAAGGTGGTTACTCATATGAACTCACAGCAATCGTGACAGCATGCACAAGACAGAAAATATTCCATCATGGAGGTGGAGAGGTAGACAAGAAGCCCCAACCCTAGCTGAGGAATTATTTGCAAATTATAGCTGCTGGAAGAGAGCTATTTTTCTTTTTTAAATTTTTTGATACATTTATTTTTAATTTTATGTGTATGAATGTTTTGCCTGCATGTACGTAAGTGCACCGTGCATGTGCCATGCCTGTAGAGGCCAGAAGAGGGCATTGGATCCCCTGGAACTGGAATTACAGGTTGTTGTTAGCCACCAGTAGGTGCTGGGAACTGAACCCAGGTCCTCTGCAAGAGCAGCCAGTGCTCTTAACCGCTGAACTATCTCTCTAGCCCAATGTCTATTTTTGGAAGATACAGTTATAATGATTCATACCTCAACCCCCACTCAGATAACTTACTATTGTCAACCTACTTGGGAAGAAGCAATACAATTGAAAGTAATTGTAATGTAAAGTTGAAAAATACTACTTGCGGATTAATCTTTAAATCACATTCACTTAATTAAAAGTGAACACTTTGAAACAGGAAGAGAACCTCTTGCTTCTTAAACTATAAGAGCTCTCAATCTTTTGCTAACTTTTTGGGAGGAAGATGAGAAAGATAATACTTTATGCACACCTGTAATTCCAGTACTTGGGAGGCTAAGACAAAAGGAAGATGGCAAATTCTAGGCCAGCTTGGGCTACATATCAAGTTCCAGGTCAGCCTGGGCTACATAATGAGACCTTATCTCAAAAAAATTTAAATCTTCAAACTGAGCCTGGTAGCCCATGCTTTTAACCCCAGCACTCAGGAGGCAGAGGCAAGTAGATCCCTGTGAGATGAGGCCAGTCTGGTCTACAAAGCAAGTCCCAGGCCAGCTGGGGCTACAGGAAGATCCTGTTACAAAACAACAACAACAACAAAAATTGTATCTTCATAAAGTGAAATATAGGATAAAAGACTAAGAGCTAGAGACTAAGTTTGAAGAAAGGGGAGTAAAATGGAATGACAGCACACTTCAAGCTGGTATTTCAGGAATTTTTAATGCAGTGTCTTTGGCAATCATCCGCACTTTCATTTGTGTGCTGTCTTAGCTAGCTCTCTATTGCCATGATAAAGCACTAAGCAAAACCAACTTGGGGAGGAAAGGATTTACTTCACCTTACAGTTCGTTGTGGAGGGAAGACAGAGTGGAATCTCAGGGCAAAAACCAAAGTACAGACTATGGAGGATGGTTGCTTACTGGTTTGCTCCCCTGGCTGGGCCCACCCACATTGCTCAATAATAAATAAAATTGGTCTCCACAAACCAATCCAATGGAAGAAATTCCTCAATTGATGTTCCCTCTACCCAGGTATGTCAAGTTGACAACTGAAGCTATCCAGCACTTATACTTTTCCAAATTTATCAGGCCTTCAGTTTTATGAAGGTAAACAGGGAAGGTGGTGACCATTTTATGAGAATGGGAGTCAAAACCATAACCATTGCCAATGAATGCTATCTCAACAAGGTAATTTCTGCTGTTTGAGAAGTAATGAAGCACTGGATTTGGAGGGCTATAAAGTAAATACAAAAAAGCTGAACATGGACCAAGATTAGTTCCTGTATCAGTATGTGGTGGAATATTCTATCAACTACCTCGCTACTTGGAGCTTGTCACTGCTAGCAGCTCCTCAGCAATAGACGGCCTGATACTGTTAGCTAGTGATTGGAATTATCTGAGGATCTGAGGATCTAGAGTTTAGCAAAGAGAAACCACTGCTAAGATGAAAGAATGCTCAAAAATTCTGGAGTGCCCTACCCTACTCTGAATCACGGGAACCTCACCAGAAACTGCTCTAGACCAAGGTGGCAAGGCCACAGCCAATGGGATTTCTCTTCCTGCTGTCTTTGGTCTGCCTAGCACTCTCAAAGAAGATTCACTATGTTATTCTCCAAGAGCTGGTGGGGAACCTTGCCAAAGATCTGAGGCTGGGCTTGTGGGATTTGCCTACTCAGAACCTAGGAGTTAGTGCAAAGAAAAAATTTTGCAGTGAACACAGGAGGATTTATTTGTGAGCAACTGTACAGATGGAGAACTGATTTGTGGCCAGAAGTTGACCTATATAATATATAAAAGTTATTGCTGAAAAGTCTTTAAACTTGTATCATCTAAGTGTGCTGATCAAGACTATCAACGCCAACCCACTGAACTTTAGCAGAAATATCACTGATCTGGAAATTAGTGAAAAAGAGCTGCCTGGAGCCACCTTTGCCCTAGAATCCTTATAACACTATAATGTAGGTGTCCGTTCATTTCAGTTCAAGAGGAGAGCTGGGATGGCAGAAAACACTCAGTGCTGGTACTGAAATCTCCCCTGAACAAAGAAGTTCAGTCCTGCCACTACCTGGTCTTCATGGCTGTGGACAGGGGAAGCCATCCAGAAGCTGCGCCACCCAATTCAGGGTAGCTATTACAGATGAAAATGATAACCCTCCCCAGTGTTCAGCTGAGGCTTATACAAGATCACTGTTTCAGAGAGTCTGTCTGTTGTCTGCTGGTTACTAAGAGTGATGGCCACTGACCAGACTGAGATGATGCACTACTTTTCAGTGTTGATAAGGCAGTGAGACAAACTGGGCAGTGAAAAAAAGGGGAACTTGCCACTTTGAAGAGAAGGAGAGCTACACAGTTGAAGTAGAAGCAAAAGCTGGTGGAAGTCACAAAGCATATCATAAATATAAATAGATACTTTGGATGAAAATTACAATGTTCTTGCTGTGCGTGGTGGTGCACACCTTTAATCCCAGCACTTGGGAGACAGAGGCAGGTGGATTTCTGTGAGATCGAGGACAGCTTGGTCTACATAGTGAGTTCCAGCCCAGCTGGGGCTGTAGGAAAACCCTGTATCAAAAAGACAAAGGAAGGAAGGAAGAAATGGAAGGAAGGAAGGAAGGAAGGAAGGAAGGAAGGAAGGAGAGGAAGGAAAGGGAGGGAGGGAGAGAAGGAGGGAGGGAATGAGAGAGAGAGATGGAGAGAAAGAGAAAAGAGAATTACAATGTTCTGGAGATCACAATAATTTCTGAACCTCAACATACATAGGAAGATGCTCAGCTGGGAACTTGGGTTGCTCTGTTTAAAACTCATGATTCAGATTCTGCTTCTAATGGAGAAATTCTTTGCTGAATAAAAGGAAATTTCCCATTTAAAATAGTTCAAGATGCAAAACACATATTGAGGTAGATAATAAATGAAGCCCTAGACAAGGGCAGATCCAGAGCACAGTGTCATTATCACAGTGGAGGACAAAGGCAATCTGGCCCTTTCTTCCAGCACAAGCTTCATTCTGTGCATTCTGACATTAATGACAACACTCAGTTTTCCACCAGGCCTCCTATGTGTTCCATGTAACTGAGAACAATCCCTTCTGAAGGAGCCTCCATTCCAGAAGTCAGCCCTTTGGATCTGGATTTGGGGACTATTGGCCATGTATCCTACTCCATGTTGGTGGCATTAGGGTTGTTATCCTGTATGTCCCTGAATGTCCCCAGTAGAGTTCATACACCATGAGCACTTCTTCAAGCTGATCCTGAAAGCCTGTATTCAGGGCTCTCCAGTATGCAGGATGAATGTGAGCATGCTCACTGCTGGTAGGCCACCTCAATGACAGTGCCTCAAGAATGATGTACCCTGTGCTGAGGTCCACCAGCCCTGATATCCTCTACACAGTTCTGCTCACCACAGACAGCCTGGCTACCTGGGCATTAAAGCTGTGGTGATAGACTCAAACCCTGAGCACAGTGCCTACGTGTCCTGATGTGTGACTCTCTACAGCTTAGGACTGCTCATTGGAGAGGCTTGTAGTGGACATACCTTGGATGACAAGGATGAAGCCCATCACTAACTTCTGATTGCAGTGAAAAATGGAGGTCAACCACCTCTTTCAGCCTCTACCGCACTCTCTAGTCTTTGTAGACAGCTTGCAAAAAATACTTATGGACCTTAGAGATCATCTAAACCACTGGGACTCCCAGGGCAAGATGAAATTTTACCTTGTGGGGGTCTTGGCCTTGATCTCTGCTCTTTCTCTTTGCCATGCTTATAGTGATTGCCATGTGTCTGTGATACTCTTATAGCCACACCACAGGAGCCCGTTTTGAACTTGATCTTTGTTCCAAGCTTGTACATAGAGTTCTCCCCGACTACAGTGAAGGGATCTTGCCATATTACTACGATGTATGAACTGCCTCACATTCTTTGGACACTGAATTTTTAACTTCTCAATACAAAGATGCTCCACCACAAGACCTTTCATGTGTTGAAGTCTTTGGGTTTGAAAGTTCCAATGATTAAAACCCAAATGTGACTTTAATTCAACCAATGACTTCAAGTGGCAATTTTCTTCAAATCTTTCCTCCATAAAGATAGTTGGGATTCAATTAACTTAGAGATTAAAAACCACAGAGTATGCATTGATTCTGCTGTGTTATATCAGTTTTTCTGGGCATAGAGTACAAGGTAAGAAAATCCTTTGTAGGCTTTTCTGTGTTGCAGTTGCTCTTCCATAGAAGGTCTCCTTGTAGTCTTGTTGTCGTTGTCAATCCTAAAACAATATAATCAAAAACATTTTAATACACTAGTGTGTCTCACACTGTCATTATGAGACAGTGTCTACTTTTCTTTGCAGTACTGGGCCTTGAACCCAGAGCATTGGGCATGCTTACTCTAACACTGAGTTATACTCTCAACCACAGGCTTCATCTCCTGAATTAAACACAACTCTTCACAATTAAATGGCACACTTACTTTCAGTACAGTCAACCATAAATATGTTTTGTACACTATAATAAACAAAACTTTTGTGTAGCTTGTATGTTTTCATTTTCTCTACATTTTAAAAAAAGAATGCATAAATGTAGCCTATGTTACAGCCGTTCTTTAAATATTAACAAAAACAGATGATGATATCTAAAAATGGCAACTATGGCGATTACTGACAATGTAGTATATTGATTCAAATTGTTCTCATGAGTATCATTGTCCTTAACTGAAAACAGGCAAATGGAAATAACCATGGGTATGATAATTCGACTTCCAGGAAAGTGTAATACCGTTTCTTTTTTCCAAGATTCTAAGATATATTTCCTCCCAAAAAATAAATGGAAGTTTTCAGGGAACACTTAAAATTATTTGGAGTCAAATATTTTATTCTTCTAAGTGTTTCGCTGCGTTGGGGAGAGAAATATGAATGCCATCTCTGTAAATTTAGCCGAAATAAAATTCTCTTCACAAAACGGGTGCAGTATTAAGTTTGGACTCTAAGTGTCGCTGTTCCCTCACGGGGGCAAGAAAATCAGTGGGAACTCGTGAGTTGGATCCTCCATCCACAAAACGGATCAGACCCCAAAGCTGTGCAGCAATTCTGACCAAAAATGGCTCGCAACTGGTCTCTGTGTATTTAAGGACCTAGACTTCTAATTCTGCGGATTACAAAGTGCTGCGGACCTGTTCTTGCTTCCAGTGGTAGCTGGGGACATCTATAGTAAGCCAGTCATGGCGGCTGTGCAGAGGCGCCCGCCCTTCCGCGAGCTGCTCTTGGTTCTCACTCTCCTGCGGTGGCTGTGGGGCACTGAAGCTGGGCAGATCCGCTACTCTATTCATGAGGAACTAGAGAAAGGGTCCTTCGTGGGGAACATCTCCAAGGACCTGGGGCTACAACCCCAGGAGCTGACGGAGCGCGGAGTCCGCATCGTCTCCAGAGGTAGGTCGCAGCTTTTCTCTCTGAACCCGCGAAGCGGCAGCCTGGTCACCGCGGGCAGGATAGACCGTGAGGAGCTCTGCGCTCAGAATGTCCTGTGTCTGGTGGGCTTTAACATTCTTGTGGAGGATAAATTGCATCTTTATCCCGTGGAAGTGGAAATAGTGGATATTAATGACAATGCACCCCGATTTTTAAAGGAAGAATTGGAAGTGAAAATTCCTGAAAATGCAGCTCAATCCTCTCGTTTTCTACTAATGGAGGTCTATGATCCTGATGTGGGTATGAACTCTCTTCAAAGCTTCAAGCTCAGTAGTAATCGTCACTTCTCAGTGGATGTGCAAAGCCAAGCCCATGGGCCCAAGTACCCAGAGCTGGTGTTGGAGCACACCCTGGACAGAGAGGGACAAGCTGTTCACCATCTGGTCCTTATTGCCATGGATGGTGGTGACCCTGCCCGCACAGGCATGGCACAAATTCTTGTAACCGTCCTAGATGTGAACGACAATGCTCCAGTGTTTACTCAGCCTGTCTATCGTGTGAGTATTCCTGAAAATCTGCCAGTGGGTACACCATTTCTATCAGTAAATGCCACTGATCAAGATGAAGGAGTTCATGCAGAAATAAAATATTCCTTTGTGAAGATCACAGAAAAGATCTCACAGAATTTCTGCTTGGATGTATTAACTGGAGAAATTTCCACTTCTGCAATTCTAGATTATGAAGATTCGGAATTTTATGAGTTGGTTGTTGAAGCCCGGGACCAATCAGGTCTTCAAGACAGAACAAAAGTCTTAATAACCATCTTGGATGTGAACGATAATGTACCAGAAGTGGTTGTTACATCCGGGAGCAGGACAGTTCCCGAAAATGCACCTCCAGGAACAGTAATTGCTCTTTTTCAAGTGTATGATAAAGACTCTGAACTGAATGGCCTGGTAACATGCTCCATCTCAGGAAGTCTTCCCTTCAAATTGGAAGAATCATTAGACAATTATTACCGATTAGTGACAAATACAGTACTAGACCGAGAAGAGATATCCATGTACAACATCACTGTGACAGCCACCGACAAAGGAACACCACCTCTGTCTACAGAAAGACTCATCTCCTTAAGTGTGACAGACATTAATGACAACCCACCAATTTTCTCCCACTCATCCTACTCTGTTTATGTCCCTGAGAATAACCCCAAAGGCATCTCCATCTTCTCTTTGAGTGCGCTGGACCCTGACAGTGAAGAGAATGCCCAAGTTATCTATTCTTTGGCCAAAGAAACCCATGAGGGTGCACCTCTGTCCTCCTACCTCTCCATTAACTCCAATACTGGTGTTCTGTATGCATTGTGCTCCTTTGACTATGAGCATTTTAGGGAACTGCAGCTACTAGTGATAGCCAGTGACAGAGGGAACCCCCCACTCAGCAACAATGTGTCCTTGAACTTGTTTGTGCTGGACCAGAATGACAATGTACCTGAGATCCTGTACCCTGCCCTCCCTACTGATGGTTCTACTGGTGTGGAGCTGGCTCCACGCTCTGCTAACCCTGGATACCTGGTAACAAAGGTGGTAGCAGTGGACAAAGACTCAGGACAGAACGCCTGGTTGTCCTATCGCCTTCTCAAGGCCAGTGAGCCAGGGATTTTCTCAGTGGGACTACACACAGGTGAGGTGCGCACAGCAAGAGCCTTGCTGGACCGAGATCCACTCAAACAGAGCCTGGTGGTGGCTGTGCAGGACCATGGCCAGCCCCCTCTCTCAGCTACAGTCACACTCACTGTGGCTATGGCTAATAGCATACCTGAAATCCTGGCTGATTTAGACAGCCTTGATCCCCAACACAACTCTGATGCCTCAGACCTTACACTCTACCTGGTGGTGGCAGTAGCTGCTGTTTCTTGCATCTTCTTCACTTTTGTTATGGTGCTGCTGGTGCTCAGAGTGTGGCACTTGCATAAGTCAAGATTACTGAAAGCTGCAAGGGAAGGTTTGTCAAGTGTGCCCACTTCACACTTCGTGGGTGTTGAGGGGGTACATGCTTTTCTGCAGAACTATTCCCATGAGGTCTCCCTAACAGCAGACTCAAGGAAGAGCCATCTGATCTTTTCCCAACCCAACTATGCCCACACACTCGTCAGTCAGGACGGATGTGAGAAAAATGAGCCTTTATTGATACAGGAAAATACAATTTTTTGTAAGCAGGAGGACTCCCTTGCTCAGGTAAGGTTATTGCCTTTATTTTTTAAAAAACAGGAAAATTTAATGTTCTCTTTGAACACTGCTTTTCTGTGTTTTGTAACATATATATTATAATATATATTATAATATATATTACAGTTTGCATATAAAATGTTCCTCAGAGACCTGAGGCTTGGTCTCCAATGCAAGCAGTGATCAGAGGCAGGCTTTTGGAAAGGTATTGGATTGTAAGGACCATGATCTCATCAATGGGTTAATCCGTTGATGGATCCATGATAGAATGGACTATTGGGAAGTAATGGAAGATGTGGAAGGTGGAGTCTAGCTGAAGGAAGTTGGCTGCTTGGGGCCACAACCTTATATTGTCCCTGGACTTTCACTTCACTGTTGCCATTGCCATGAGGTGGGCAACCTTCCTCAACATCATGTTCCTTCTGTGATGTCAACCCTCACCACAGCCTAAAAGCAAAGAAACCAGTCTACAATGAACTGGAACCTCTGAAACCATGAGTCAAAATAAACATTTCCTCCTTTAAGTTGATTTCTCAAAAGTACTTTGTCACATCACTGAAAAACTAAAACAATATAATTTTAATATCTTTATTCTTACCAACAGATCTCTTTTAAGTCTTTTCTTGATTTTCATAGAAAATTTTTAATTCACTGCTCTAGATTTGTTTAATCTTTTGTCCAGCAAACCATTTTTACCTTTGATTTTGTGCATCTCATTTCCTGGGGCTTTTCCCCTATTATATGATATATATATATGTAATTTTTTCTATATTAAAAAATAGAATTATAGTCTCGGCTAAATGACACTGAGATCTGTTTTCCACTTTTCACAATATTACCTAGTACATGCAGATGTTTTCCAAAATTGTGAAGCTTCATCACATAAGAAATGTTTTCCATTTGTTTTTGTTTTGTTTTGTTTTGTTTTTGAGATACTGTCTTCTATCCCAGGCTGGCCTCAAACTTGGATGACCTTGAACTTCTGACTTCTCTCTTCTACCTCAGGGGTATGCACTTCCACACCTGGTTTATACATTGCTGAGAATCAAACCCAGGGCTTTTGTGCAAGCTAGGCAAGCACAAGACCAACTGACCTACAACCTCAGGCCCTTCTCCCTCCCCCCCTCTTCTTCCTCCTTCTTCTTCTTTACATTTAGCCATTTTAGTGAAAGTTATATGTACAGTTTCTTCATTTCTACATCTCAATAGTTTCTTCTTTATATTTACCATTTTGCTTTCCTACTTGATGAAATTTGGCTTGCTGTTCAAAATCTTTTTGTGGCCTTTGCCTAGTTATAGCCTGGTGGCAACCTCCTTGCTGGGGTAAATGCCAACATAGAAAGCTGTGCTGTTAGTATTTTCCTGCTGTACCCATTCAATGTGGATGACATATTTCTTTATGTAAGGCTAGACTACTTTGCCAGTCTGCTGTCCTTTATCATGCCTTCTCACAACCTCAACTTCATCCTTTCATGTGGGCGCAGACCAAATGCTATGCTTCTGTCTCAGTTCTTTGGAAAGGGGAAGACATACTCTTCCAAATGGTAGAAAGTTCATTGATGTGCCTTTTGTGGTCCTTGCTTCGATTAAAAGTCACAAATAGCTTGAACTTCATTTTGGCTGCTGCTGCTCCACTAATAGCAGCAGAAAGGTCCTTCTTACTTCTTCATGAATTAAACTTTAAGAAAAAGAATCATTGTTGCCTGCAGCAGGGAATACTTAATATTTGATGTTTAAAAACTGAATAATATGCCTAAAAACATCTGCCATTCATTAGAACCAATGAAAATCCCTATGATCTTCCAATTAATCCTAAAAAATTTATGTGTAGCACACAATTTTGGGAAAATGAGGTAAAACAACTCTATGAAATCTTTTTCAAACAATACAGTAATATAGTAAACACATACTTGATGACATCACCATTATGGTAATTGTTGGATTGCTAAATAAACACAATAACCTGATCCAGCCAAGCATGGTGACACACACCTTTACTCTCAGCACTTGGGAGGCAGAAATGGGGAATCGCTATGAGTTCAAGGCCAGCCTGATCTACATAGTGAGTTCCAGGCCAGTCAGGGCTATGAGACCCTGTCTCAAGTAATTTATTTTTTAGACGAAGTCTGGAACTCTTTGTGTGGTCCATACTGCCCTCAAATTTATGATCCTCCTGCCTCCACCTCCCAAGTGCTAGACTACCACCATGCCTGACTAGTTTATGCTTTTAAGTAAGATGATAAGAGTGATATATGTTTTCCTAGGCCAATATTGTGCTATTTGCATTTCTGTAGTTACTATGGAAGTATTTCTTTCCAGTCATATATTTGTAAGCCTTATTTGTTTGAACATCGGTGATATGATTCTTTAATTTTATTTTAAATTAGAATTTAATATTAAATTTTAATTTTAAACAAGTTGTGTCTTGCACATTAGTCATGTGAATCAAATGGTCTCCTATACAAATATGATGATTGTTTTAGAGACTTCAAGAGGACGAATGCTATTTTACTATATCATCAATGTAACATTGTGAATATCCATCAACATAGCCAAATCTAGCTAGCTGGATGTTGTGGATAATAGGTTGGACTATTTTAGCCTTTTACCCGAGTTTCCTGTGACCATTTCATTTAAACAAATAAAACATTTCACTGAAGAACAATCTATCAAATTGTACTCTCACAACAGCCGTGTGAACTGACCAACTATAAACATCCTAACATCATCGCAGATGTCTAAGTTCTGACTAAATGAAACTTTTTGACAATCTATCACACAAAACTATTAGAGAGCTTGAGCATATATTGAGTTTTGAATCATCGGGGAAGAAAGTCTACAAAATTATCTGGCAGTTTTATCATCTGTGTAACACCATCTATTTCTGATCAAATTTCTATTGAGTTGACAGTTGTCAAGGGGAAAGAATAAAATATTGGAGCAAATCATTGTGGAAAAACCTGCATCTTTGCCAAGGAAAGAACTCCGAAAGAATCGGTAGAAAAATTCAGAGAAGATAATGTATATTATATAGATATATATTTACATGAGGTAAATATATATTTGAATAATGTTTGTTTTTACATGCAATGGCTGAATTTTCTCTATCTACAATAAAGTATGAGTTCGTACTCAAGATAGTAACTTCAAAGTTGCCATGTGAAAAAGATCTTTAAAACGTATTTGGATTTGTCAGTAGGCATCCATGAACACAGATGCACTAATTAGGTACCTTAAATGTATCTTTAAAGTATATCTGCGATATCTGAAGTGAAGAAATTTAAGTAAACGGAAATTTTGAAGAATAAAGCAATTTTCTGTAAAATCAGTTCCTTTTGCTTTAGTATGGTGCAGTAACTTAATAAGGACTCTGTGTGCCGCTGTTCACCATCCCGGGGAAAGTGGTGCCTGAGATCCGACAGAACCACGGAGTTTTACAGAGCAAAAAAAGGACAGACTGAGACCGGCTCTCTTCCAAGCTGCGCCAAACTCAAGCCTTTGTGAGGCTGGATTCTGGGCTTCTCTTGCGCATACTGGGGTCCACACCGACACACCTGCATTCAGAAGCACACTCCGAGACATCTCAAAGTCCGAGCAAGATTTGAGGAACAATGACGACTCGGCAGAGGGGCGGAAACTACAAAGGATTTCTGCTGCTCTCCATCCTCCTGGGGACCTGGTGGGAAGCCTGGGCAGGACAAATTCACTATACCGTGTCTGAAGAGACAGAGAAAGGGTCTTTTGTGGGTTACATCGCTAAGGATCTGGGACTAGAGCCCCGGGAGCTGACGGAGCGTGGAGTCCGCATCGTCTCTAAAGGTAAGACTCAGCTTTTCTCTCTGAACCCACGCAGTGGCAGCTTGGTCACCTCAGGCAGGATCGACAGGGAGGAGCTCTGCTCTCAGAATGCGCAGTGTCTTGTGAGCTTTAACATCTTGATGGAAGATAAGATGAATCTTTATCCTATAGAAGTGGAAATAATGGATGTTAATGACAATGCCCCTAGATTCTTAACGGAAGAAATAAGCATAAAAGTAATGGAGAATGCAGCTCCCGGCATGCGATTTCCATTGAAGGAGGCTGTAGATTCAGATGTGGGCACGAACTCCCTCCAGAGATACCAGCTCAGCCCCAGTCGCCACTTCTCCCTGGTTGTGCAAAGTGGAGATGATGGAACTAAGTACCCGGAGCTGGTGCTGGAGCAGGTTCTTGATCGGGAAGAAGAGGGGATTCACCACCTCGTCCTCACAGCCTATGATGGCGGTGTTCCAAGCCTATCTGGCACCACTAGCATCCATGTGACTGTGGTGGATGTGAATGATCACACACCAGTCTTCTCTCTGCCTCGGTACCAAGTGACAGTCCCTGAGAACGTCCCAATAGGCACAAAGCTTCTCACAGTAAATGCTATCGACTTGGATGAGGGAGTCAATGGGGAAGTGACATATTCTTTTTGGAAAATAACTCCAGAACTTCTACAAATGTTCCATCTGAGCTCCCTTACAGGAGAACTGTCAACTTTAAAAGGCCTAGATTATGAAGAATCCAGCTTCTATGAAATGGAAGTTCAGGCTCAGGATGGTGCTGGTAGTCTGACAAAGGCTAAAGTACTCATCATAATTTTAGATGTGAATGACAATGCCCCAGAAGTGACTGTAATGTCTGTAAGCAGCTCAGTCCCTGAAGATACACCTCCTGGGATAGTAATTGCTCTGTTCTACCTCCAAGACAAAGATTCAGGGAAGAATGGTGAAGTGACCTGCACTTTTACAGAACATCTGCCTTTTAAATTAGAACAATCAATTGATAATTATTATAGGTTGGTCACAGCACAAAACTTGGACCGGGAAAAATTCTCTATGTACAACATTACACTGAAAGCCACAGATGGGGGAATTCCTCCCCTGTCCACAGACACTCAAATATCCATTCATGTGTCAGACACCAATGACAACCCACCTACCTTCCTCAACTCCTCTTACTCTATCTACATTCCTGAGAACAATCCCAGAGGTGCCTCCATCTTCTCAGTGACTGCACATGACCCCGACAGTGACCAGAATGCCCAGATCACTTATGCCTTAGTTGAGGACTTCATCCAAGGGGTGCCAGTGTCCTCCTACATTTCCATCAACTCTGACACTGGTGTCCTTTATGCACTTGGATCCTTTGACTATGAGCAGTTTCAGAATCTACAACTAAGAGTTATTGCACATGACAGTGGGGACCCACCTCTCAGCAGTAATGTGTTGTTGAATCTCTTTGTGCTAGACCAGAATGACAATGCACCCGAGATCCTGTACCCTGCCCTTCCCACTGATGGCTCCACTGGTGTGGAGCTGGCTCCCCGCTCTGCTGATCCTGGACACCTGGTGACAAAGGTGGTGGCAGTGGACAAAGACTCAGGCCCAAATGCTTGGCTGTCCTATTGCCTGCTTAAAGTCAGTGAGCCAGGGCTCTTCTCAGTAGGGCTACACACAGGTGAGGTGCGCACAGCAAGGGCTTTTCTGGACAGAGATGCTCTCAAACAGAGCCTTGTGGTAACTGTGCAGGACCACGGCCAACCCCCTCTCTCGACCACTGTCACACTCACTGTGGCTGTGGCCAACAGTATCCCTGATGTTCTGGCGGACCTGGGCAGCATCAAGACCCCCAGTGACCCTGAGGATTCAGACATCACCCTCTACCTGGTGGTGGCAGTAGCTACCATTTCCTGTGTTTTCCTTGTCTTTGTCATTGTGCTGCTGGCACTCAGACTGTGGCATTGGCACAAGTCACGCCTGCTTCAAGTTTCAGATGGTGGGCTAGAAGTGCCTGCCTCACACTTTGTAGGTGTGGATGGGGTTCAAGCTTTTCTACAGACATATTCCCATGAGATTTCACTCACTGCTGACTCTCAAAAGAGCCACATTATCTTCCCTCAGCCCAACTACGTGGACACACTTATAAGCCAAGACAGCTGTGAGAAAAGTGATTCTTTGTTAACATCTATAGATTTTCAAGAATGTAAAGGTGAAGCCCCAAGTCTCCAGGTGAGTTCATTTCTTCCTTTACACTTTCTTGTGCATCTATATGTGTGTGTATGCAATTTCTTATATGTGAGAAAGTCCACATGCACATGTGTGCCGAGGCCAGGAATTGATGTTGGGTGTCTTCCTTGATCGTTCTCCACATTACATATTGGAGAAGGTCTCTCATTTGAACTCAGAGCTCACCACTTTAACTAATCTGTCTAGGAAGCTCACTCCAGGGTCCCATCTCCACCTCTAGCGCACAAATGGAACGTCATGTCCATCTGACGCTTACATAGTGCTGGAGGTCTGAACTCTGGTTCCCATGTTTTCAAGGCAAGCAATTTACTGCCTGAGCATGCTGAAACCCCCTAATAAAATTTCAAGTGTTGTAACTGTATTTGAGAATAGACAACTACTACGTCTTTACACAGGACTCCAGTATGTTCTTTTAGTGGTACATTCATGTAAAGAATCTGTGGCCTCTCCAAAGAGAGGAATGGGAAAGCTGGCTCTATAAAATAACTATCTCCTACCCTCAAACCCCAGACCAGTATTCACATATTTTTTTGTTCTTTGGGGAAAAAAATGATTAGAAATAACTGAGCTTGGGGACTGATCATATGATGTAGTGGTACTATGTGTATCTAGAAGAGGCATATGACAAGGTAATATTAACTCCTGGGACCCATTGGATGCTAATTGAAAGGTCTTTTTTCTCTACTGTACTGCTATATTTGGTAGCATTTTCCATATAAAGAACTATTCAGTAGCATGAGAGAATATTCATTCCTGTGGTGTTCAGATGTGTACTCATTTAAGAAAAGGATAGTATTACATTTTTCAAGGAAAGACTCTGTGCTGTAAATAGGGTCACCAGATATAATGAGAAGAAAATGCCCTAGTCAACATTTATTAGATTCTTTTAAAATATTTTTGATTGAAGGGTAAAAGTTATTACTAAATTCAAGGAGCTTTTGAAAGCAAGGTTTCCAGGGATGCTTCCTTCCAATTCTGAGGACATCATGGACTATAACACAAGTTGCAGAGGTGGGGAGTACTAGAGATTCAGAGATCTTGGTGCCTCCATGTTGCAAGACAAAATAATATTCCCATTGTAACTTGAATGTGGATGTCATAACTTAACTTATAATGAGGATAACTATGTAATGGAAATAGCCTAACTTTTTAGGCTTGTATCATGTCTTTACCTGAGTTAGTGGAAACAAGAACGAATAATATTACTGTAAGAAAATCACTGAAAGTGTTTTTGGAAAAATGAGATAAATTGTGTAATAAGTATCAATTGTGACTTTTAAGAAAACACATTTCTAATTTATTGATGCTGTTTTTAAAAAGATGAAGTAGGGCTGGAGAGAAGGCTCAGCAGTTAAGAACACTGGCTGTTCTTGCAGAAGACCTGGGTTTGAATCCTAGTACCTACATGGCAGCTAACAACTGCCAGTAACTCCATTTCCAGGGAATCCAACAGCCTCTTCTGTCCTCCACCAGCATTGCACGACACGGGTGCATTACCTGCATGCAAGCAAAACACACATACACATAAAAATAATAAATAAAACGTTTTTTTAAAAAAGATGAAGTGAATTAGGTTGGACATACCTAGAAAAGTAGAGAAAATCATTAAGGATAAAAAGAAATTATTCACCATACTTCTGCTCAATAAATATTCAATATTATTGCGCTGTGAAATTAGGCCAACTTTGTGTTGCAGTCATTTTTGTATCAGGAATGTGAATTTAAAGACCAACGCATGATCATGTCAACAAGTATTTATGCCTTTAATTTACCTAATTTCCAAAAGCACTGGATATTTGTAATAAAAAGCATTTCTAAGAGTACAGCTTTTGAACACTACTAAATACATACAAGTACCAACGAAGCTTGATCTGTTAGACAATTATACTACTAGTTTAAAAAAAAAAAAAAAAGCCGGGCGTGGTGGTGCATGCCTTTAATCCCAGCACTTGGGAGGCAAAGGCAGGTGGATCTTTATGAGTTCGAGGCCAGCGAGTTCCAGGACAGCTGGGGCTATAACCAGACCCTGTCTCAAAAAGACAAGGGGAAAAAAAAAAAAAAAAAAAAAAAAAAAAAAAAAAAAAAAAGAGACTACAACTCCCAGAAGGCCCTGGGGTCTTTTTTCCTCTCCACCTCATAGCCTCAAGATCTCTTCGCGCAGCCGCACAGCGCTTTCCACGGCAGCCCTTTCTCAGACCAGCCCTTTACTCCGCTTCTTCGCGGGGGGGAAAAAGAAGAATCGCTTAAGGACTAGAACTGGAATTAAGGTCCATTCGGAGCCCCGAATATCGGCAATACAGAGCTTCCTCCTAACCCGGCGTCTCCAGGCTGGTGAGCAAGCTAAGCCGAGCAAGAAGGATGGGGTGCGGCGCTGCGGAGAGGGGCCGGGTGCAGACGCGGCCACTGCTCTTTCCCTTCCTGCTGTCTTTGTTCTGCCCCGCGCTCTCGGAGCTGATCCGCTACAAGATCCCCGAGGAAATGCCCACGGGCTCGGTGGTGGGGAACCTCGCCAAGGACCTGGGCTTCGGGGTGCGGGAGTTACCGACTCGGAGACTGCGCATCAGTTCAGAGAAGCCTTACTTCAGTGTGAGCATGGAGAGCGGGGAGTTGCTTGTGAGCGGCAGGCTAGACAGGGAGCAGATTTGTGGGAAGAAGCCGGTTTGTGCTCTGGACTTTGAGGCTGTTGCTGAAAATCCACTGAACTTTTATCACGTGAGCGTAGAGCTCGAGGACATTAATGACCACGTGCCGAAATTCGCGCACATTTCCTCTGAGCTACACATAAGTGAGTCCACCAAGCCAGGGGCGCGATTTATCTTGGGCTCTGCCCACGATGCAGATATTGGAACCAACTCGCTGCAGAATTACAAGCTCAGTCCCAATGATCATTTTTCACTCGTGAATAAAGAGAAGTCAGATGGCGGTAAATACCCTGAAATGGTATTGAAGACACCTTTAGACCGTGAAAAACAGAAATCCTACCACTTGACCTTGACTGCTTTGGACTCTGGGCATCCGCCCCTCAGTAGCACTGCACAGATACAGGTCCTAGTGACTGACGCCAATGATAACCCTCCAGTGTTCAGTCAGGACGTATACAGGGTGAGCCTTCCAGAAAACGTGCACCCAGGAACCACTGTGCTTCAAGTGACTGCCACGGACCAGGACGAGGGAGTCAATTCCGAAATTACTTTCTCTTTCAGCGAAGCTGCCCAGATCACCCGGTTTAAACTGAATTCTAATACCGGGGCAATGACTACTATAGACACATTAGACTTCGAAGAAGCCAAAGAGTATTCTGTTGTTTTAGAAGCAAGGGATGGTGGAGGAATGGTTGCACAGTGTACGGTGGAGATAGAAGTCCTAGATGAAAATGACAACGTCCCGGAAGTGTTATTCCAATCTTTACCCGACCTAATTATGGAGGACTCCGAGCCAGGAACACATATCGCTTTACTTAAAACCCGCGATAAAGATTCTGGACACAATGGAGAAGTTATTTGTAAACTGGAAGGCGATATTCCATTTAAAATATTCACTTCTTCAAAAAACACATATAAATTAGTGACGGACGGGGCTCTAGACCGTGAGCAGAACCCCGAGTACAATGTAACTGTCACAGCCACTGACTTGGGCGACCCGTCCCTCTCCTCCAGCTCAAGTGTCACCTTGCGTATTGGTGATGTAAACGACAACGCCCCGATTTTCCATCAGGCCTCCTACTTTGTCCACGTGGCTGAGAACAACCCGCCTGGAGCCTCCATCGCTCAAGTCAGCGCCTCTGACCCGGATTTGGGACCCAACGGCCGGGTCTCCTACTCCATCCTAGCCAGCGACCTGGAGCCAAGGGCGCTGTCGTCCTACGTGTCTGTGAACCAGGACAGCGGAGTGGTGTTCGCGCAGCGCGCCTTCGACCACGAGCAGCTGCGCTCCTTCCAGCTGACACTGCAGGCGCGCGACCAGGGCTCGCCAGCGCTCAGCGCCAATGTGAGCATGCGCGTGCTGGTGGGCGACCTCAACGACAACGCGCCGCGCGTGCTCTACCCCGCGCTCGAGCCCGACGGCTCCGCGCTCTTCGACATGGTGCCGCGCGCCGCCGAGCCTGGATACCTGGTCACCAAGGTGGTGGCGGTGGACGCCGACTCGGGACACAACGCCTGGCTGTCGTACCACGTGCTGCAGGCCAGCGACCCCGGGCTCTTCAGCCTGGGGCTGCGAACGGGCGAGGTGCGCACAGCGCGCGCCCTGGGCGACAAGGACGCGGCCCGCCAGCGCCTTCTGGTAGCTGTGCGCGATGGTGGACAGCCGCCCCTCTCGGCCACCGCCACGCTGCACCTGATCTTCGCTGACAGCCTGCAGGAGGTCCTCCCAGCCCTCAGCGATGACCCTTTGCCCTCTGACCCCCAGGCCGAGCTGCAGTTCTACCTGGTGGTGGCCTTGGCCCTGATATCTGTCCTCTTCCTCCTTGCGGTGATTCTGGCTGTTGCCCTGCGCCTGCGAGGCTCCTCCATCACCAAGGCTTGGGACTGCTTTCAGTCTGAAGTTGTGGTTCCTCCCAACTACAGTGAGGGGACTCTGCCTAATTCCTACAATCTGTGTGTTGGACACACAGGAAAGACAGAGTTTCATTCCCTAAAATGTAGTGATCAGTTGAGTTCAGGACAAGATATACTTTTCAGTGATTTTGCCGGGACCTTGTTTCCGCTTTCTAATTCCAATGAATCAACCTCCCATCAGGTGAGTTTCCAGTAAGCATAGCCAGCTTGCTTCTCTCTTTCCATTCAGTTCTTTGCATTTGCAGGGAAAAAGAACTTTCAGATCTAGTGAGTTGTTGTAAACTAGTTACAGTGATGTAGCTAAGTGCTAGAGCACTTTCCTAGTATGCTGGAGGCCCTGGTTCAGTCGCTAAGATCAAAAAAATTGAGTCAGTTAAAAAGCTGTCACTTAATGCCTCAAAGAATAGGGAAAGTAGGAACAGTTGCATGCTTATGGGTAAGTATGTCCTACCAACCTCAGATATTCAATAAGGTTTTACTTACAGTGTAAAAAATGTTCTCTGGTGTTGGCCTTTTTAGAAGTTAATGAGATTTCTCCATGATTTTTTTCTTCCTAATGCTTAATACCACATAAAATGAATACTTTTTGTAACCTGACCACACTATAAACATAAAAAACAGTTGGCAGCCTAGTCTCCATAGCAAGTTCCAGGCCAGCTGGGGTACAGGAAGACCCTGTCTTAAAAAGACCAAGAAAAGGTCATTGGAATAATCTTCAAAGCAAAAACATCTGCTAAAAATAGATATTTTTCTTTGCTGATTTAACTAGTATGGTTTCCACAGTATGTTTTGTTTCTTGTGTTTACTTTTTTTTGGTCTTTTTGAGACAAGGTCTCCTTGTAGCCCCAGCTGTCCTGGAACTCACTATGTGGACCAGGCTGACCTTGAACTCACAGAGATCCACCTGTCTCTGCCTCCTGAGTGCACTTCCTTTTTTCCAAAAGTTCCTAAAATAAGCTATCTTAAGCTCCAGTTTTAGCCATGGGACCCTAACTAATTTTATGCAGTATATTATGTGTGACTACTTATTTAGCAGAAGGTTCATTATACTAATCAGATGATCTAATGCCAGTCAGGCTGTATACTGCATGTGAATAATCCCAGCACTTGAGAGGTAAAGACAAGGCCAGCCTTGACTACATGAGTAGCTGCTGGGAGGTCAGCCTGCTCTACATGAAACCCTGCCTAAACAAACAAACAAACAAACAACAACAAACCAGAAGATAAAAGCAGATTCTTCTTGCTTGAAGCATGGGTTTTTTCAGGGTTTATCTATATTGAAGCTCGTTCAATAGGCTCTTCCTTCAAAGACAATACAAACCATGCTTTGCCTATGTTGCCTCCAATGTACTCTGACATATAATGTTTACATTTATTAGTAGTATTGTTTGTGTGTTCATAATGTGGGGGAGTCATGTGCTGTAGACGGCACAGGAAGTCTTTGTGGAGTCGGTTCTATCCTTCAGCCTTTACATTGGTTCTAATTATTGAACTTATGTTACTAGGCTTGTGCACCAAGTGCCTTTATCCTCTGACCTGTGTTACCATATTCTAACATATAATTTTAAATGTTTTCTTTGGTGCTCCTAAAACTAACATATCTAGAGGTCTTCTAATTATTCTACTATGTCTAGGCGAGAAATAGTCTTGAATTCTTCAAATTTTTAGACAGATTTGCCAATCTGATATGCATATAAAGAAATATTAATGTTTACAAAAGATCATAGTGCATTGCCTCAACCTTTTGCTAGGTAGTCCATAGCAAATGACTTCAATTACTGACCACTCCACACAATATTGAAGGAAAGCATGTTTGTAGTGGCACCTTCTGTTTGACTTGCTAAATCATATGTTCCTCACCTGTTGTTCTTTTGATCAAAGTTTTTTAAAATATTTTATTTATTATTTTTATTTTATGTGTATGTGTGTATTGCCTGCATGTGGGTAAGTGCACCTGTGTTATGCAGTGCCTGAGGTGTTACAGACAGTTGTTAGCTGCCATGTGGGTGCTGGGATTTGAACCCGGGTCTTCTGCAAGAGCAGTGTTCTTAACTGCTGAGCCATCTCTCCAGCCCTTGATCAAAATTTTTTAACAGAGCTAAAACTGTGCAGGGGTGTGTGTGTGTGTGTGTGTGTGTGTGTGTGTGTGTGCGCACACATGCACACCTTAAAAGGTAGTCTCATATAAAATTAATTATCACTCTTTGGTGAAAGTAGGGGATATCGGTTTGCTTTGGGTTGTGTTTTCATTTTTTTTCCTTTCAAGTATTTTCAACCAGCAGTAAATCAATAATTTAAATGAAACAGCAAAACAACATAATCTCTGGTAAAAACTTGAATTATGAAAGCATTTGTCCTGTTAAAATTTCACAATGTTAACTTGAAACAATCATTGATGTGTAATCAAGATGACATTCAGAAAGAAAATTTGAACAGCAACAACTTTATGAAAATCTACTGTAATGATTACTTTAAACCAGATAAAACATTCATCTCAAATAGATCTATTTTCATCTAAAAATGAGCTCATTCCCAGTGACAACTAGAGTTCTTATTGAAGACATTCACACAAAGCTAGAAAAATGGGAAGTAAAATTGTCATATTTGCTTTTAGATGAGCAAATGTAGTCTGGGTAACTTAATATAATGCTACCCCACAAATCTGATAATTAATGCTTTATACAACTTTCGCCACCCTTTATCCCACACTCATTTGCAATGTCTTTTAAAAACATGGATTCAGGCACAAAGTATGTAGCAGGTCTAAGTAATTGCATCTAAGTGCAGTAACGATTTAGGACTCAAAGCGCCGCTGTTGACCTACTGGAAGAGAAATGAAACCGAAAAGCTTTCCATTCTCAGTGCTCAAATCACAGGCTGGCGGATTCCACAATCCGACCGCTGGACTGCAGTGAAATTCTGCCCCTAAATCTGGGGCTCTCCAGCTTTCTGTGACATTATTATTTCCATCACCACAGCCAAAAAGGTAAGCCAGAGAAGACTCTGAAAGGAATCTGCAGCAAATGAACAATGGCTGCTTCCAAGAATCTCCAGGGACGCAACGAGCTGGTGCTGTTGTGGGCACTAATGTGGCCGCTGTGCAAGAACGCAGTAGGACAGATTCGCTACTCGGTGCCAGAAGAGACGGACAAAGGCACCATCGTAGGTAACATCTCCAAGGACTTGGGACTGCAGCATTGGGAGCTGGTGGAGCGCGGAGTCCGCATCGTCTCCAGAGGTAGGTCGCAGCTTTTCTCTCTGAACCCGCGGAGTGCCAGCCTGGTCACCGCGGGCAGGATAGACCGCGAGGAGCTCTGCGCTCAGAGCGCGCGGTGTCTTGTAAATATTAACATCCTAGTTGAGGGTAAAGGAAAACTATTTGGGGTAGAAGTCGAGATAACTGATATTAATGATAATAATCCGAAATTCTATGTTGAAGATCTGGAAGTAAAAATTAATGAAATCGCGGCTCCTGGGGCACGTTATCCGCTCCCGGAAGCTGTTGATCCGGATGTGGGCGTGAACTCCCTACAGAACTACCAGCTCAGCCCCAATCGCCACTTCTCTCTGGAAGTGCAAACCGGAGACGACGGAACTATAAACCCAGAACTGGTGCTGGAGCGCATGCTGGACCGGGAGGAAGAGGCTGTTCACCACCTGATCCTCACCGCCTCCGACGGCGGCCACCCCCGCCGCTCCAGCACAGCGCACATCCAGGTGACAGTGTTGGATACAAACGACAATGCCCCTGTTTTCGACCAGTCGATTTACAGAGTGAAAGTCCTAGAGAACGTGCCCCTGGGCACCCTGCTGCTTACAGTGAGAGCTAGCGACCTGGATGAGGGCGCCAACGGGAAAGTGATGTATAAATTCCGGAAAATTAACGAAAAGCAATCATTGTTATTCCAGCTTCATGAAGATACTGGAGAGATATCAGTAGCAAAAAATCTGGATTATGAAGAATGTTCATTATATGAAATGGAAATACAGGCTGAAGACGTGGGGGCACTTCTGGGGAGGAGCAAAGTGGTAATTACATTAGAAGATGTAAATGACAATAGACCAGAAGTGACAGTTACATCCTTGTTTAACCCAGTGTTGGAAAATTCTTTTCCTAGTACAATAATTGCGTTCTTGAATGTGCATGACCGAGACTCTGGAAAGAATGGTCAAGTTGTCTGTTACACACATGATAATTTACCTTTTAAATTAGAAAAGTCAATAGATAATTATTATAAGTTGGTGACATGGAGCTATTTGGACAGAGAAAAAGTCTCTATGTACAATATCACAGTGATAGCCTCAGACCTAGGAGCTCCACCTCTGTCTACTGAAACTTACATCACCCTGATTGTGGCAGACACTAATGACAACCCTCCCAGTTTTCCTCATACCTCCTACTCTGCCTATATCCCAGAAAACAACCTGAGAGGTGCCTCCATCTTCTCGTTGACAGCACATGACCCGGACAGCCAGGAAAATGCACAAGTCACCTATTCTGTGATGGAGGACACCATACAAGGAGTACCACTATCCTCTTATATCTCCATCAACTCAGACACCGGAGTCCTATATGCACTGCAATCTTTTGACTTTGAGAAGATCCAAGACTTGCAGTTACTGGTGATTGCTAGTGACAGTGGAAACCCACCACTTAGTAGCAATGTGTCACTTAGCCTGTTTGTGATAGACCAGAATGACAATGCACCTGAGATCCTGTATCCTGCCCTCCCCACAGATGGCTCCACTGGTGTGGAGCTAGCACCCCGATCTGCAGAGCCTGGATACCTGGTGACCAAAGTGGTGGCAGTGGACAGAGACTCAGGACAAAACGCCTGGCTGTCCTACCGCCTGCTCAAGGCCAGTGAGCCAGGACTCTTTTCTGTTGGGCTGCATACAGGTGAGGTGCGCACTGCCCGGGCTCTGCTGGACAGGGATGCTCTTAAGCAGAACCTTCTTGTAGGTGTCCAGGACCACGGCCAGCCTCCCCTCTCAGTCACTGTCACTCTCACTGTGGCAGTGGCTAACAGCATCCCGGAAGTGATGGCTGACTTGAGCAGCATCAGGACCCCTGAGGCACCAGAGGAGTCTGACCTCACACTCCACCTGGTGGTGGCAGTGGCTGTTGTATCTTGTGTCTTCCTTGCCTTTGTTATTGTGCTGCTAGCACTTAGACTTCAACGTTGGCAGAAGTCTCACCTGCTCCAGGGCTCCAGAGGTAGATTGGCCCCTGTACCCCCCTCACACTTTGTGGGCATTGATGGAGTACAAGCTTTTCTGCAAACCTATTCCCATGAGGTGTCCCTTACCTCAGGCTCACAGACAAGCCACATTATCTTTCCTCAACCCAACTATGCAGACATGCTCATTAACCAAGAAAGTTCTGAGAAAAACGATTCTCTGTTAACCTCAATAGATTTCCATGAAAGGAAAGATGAAGCTACTTGTGCTCTGGTAAGTTCAGTTCTTTGATTTTTCTTTTCTCAAAAGAATTTTGAAGTATGTCACAAGCGTTTGTGTTTATTTTAATTATTATAATATAAAAATTGAACACATAATAGTCATAGGTTGTTGGTTTGTTTGTTTTCAAGAGACTTGGCTAAGGCCTGGGGATGTAGCTCAGTTAGTGGAGTGCTTGCATAGTCCCAGGCTTCAATCCCCAGCACCATATAAACTGGGCATGGTAGTACAAGCTTACAATCCTAGCACTTGGGAAGAGACTGCAGGAAGATCAGAAGGTCAAGGTCATCCTCAGATAAGTGTTGAGTCCAACATGAGCCTGGACTATAGGACATTTTGTCTAAAAACACCAAAAAAAATTTATAAAGGCTCTTGCAAAAGGCTTCAATCAAGAGATTGTTCAACCTTTTTAAGTTTTTCACTGTTTTCAAACACTCATTCAATTAAGAATTGCCTACCAGGGCTGGAGAGATGGCTCAGCAGTTAAGAACACTGGTTGTTCTTGTAGAAGACCCAGGTTCAAATCCCAGCACCCACGTGGCCGCTAACAACTGTCTGTAACTCCAGTCCCAGGGGATCCAACAGCATCTTCTGTCCCCTGTGGGCATTGCACAACACAGGTGACTTACCTACATGCAGGCAATACATGCATACACATAAAATAAAAATAAATAAATAAACAAAATTTTAAAAAAAGAATTGCCTACCACACACAGTAAGTTTTCTACGCACACACATGTATATACTAAGTTAGGACTGCAAGAAAGTAATTGAGATTTCTGAATCCTTAGTAATTGTCTTAGTCATCATCAAGGACATGTCATAATACTAATGATTATATTCAGCTTATAAATAGGCTCGTCAAGATTGCCCAACTTTAATTATCTTTTGAGGCTTGCTTCTGCAATACCATCCATCAAAAATTTACTGCTTTTTATTATATTTCAAACCATAAGCACATTTTAAAGTATGGATCTTGGTGGGAGGTGAAATTGGTTCCTGAATGTTGAGTGTATGTGTGGATGGCCACCCTTCTTTGGGTATATACCAATAGAAATAAGAAATCCAAAGTCTAGATTAGGAGTTAATCTTCCCTCCAAAAGAAAAGCAACAAAAATAAATCTGGGATAAAATATCACTTCAAACTCTTGAGAGTGACTTCTGTAAAACACTAAAGGACCTGTTTCAAAGTATTTTAGAGTTTCCATGAGCACTTTAGGTTATGTATCCATATGAAATGTTTGGAGTTTATGAATGATGATTTAGGAACATAAGTTTCATATAAACAAATTCTAAACAACCTGACCAATTCCAGAAAAAATTATCCCATCTGAACTATATTATTTCTTACAGCATTTGAATAAATGCTAACTCCTAATATGTTATCATTCAAAAGTAGAAGGCAAGATAAATCCTTTGTTATTATTGAAGAGAATATTTCCCGAGGATTATGCAGTGTTCCATCCCATGTTGCATATGCAGTGGAGTAGGAATTAACTTCAAATTTCCTCAGCATCTGGGTACACATTCATATGAGGAGACAACTCATATACCAACTCAATTATTGGCATTTTATAATTTTGTAAAGAGTAAAGAAAGTTTTCACATTAGAAGAAAAAAATCCTACAGACTCTATAAACATTCCTGATTTTTTTAATTACAAGTAGGAGGCAGGGGAACAGCTCAATGGTAGAGCCCTTCCTTAGCCTGTGTGAGGCTGGTTCTGAGCCCCAGCATTGTAAAAGGTAATGAACTAATAAACTAACGAATGGAGCATGAAGTTAGACAAGATGCCACTGTACTCAGTAAATTTATAAAAATATGCTGTATTCCTCCAATTTCAATGTCATTGTGTCATTATAATGTAAGCACATAGGTGGAGAATAGTGTCATCTGGTAGAATACTCTTTAATGGCTTTGTGTTGCAGAATAAATGATCATTCCCCCAGTAACTTTTAAGAATGAATTAATGTAATAGAAAGAGTAGGAATAATAACTATGTAATTTGGAGATACAAAAAAGAGGGACTTAACAGGGTTGACTTGACTTACTATCTTGACTACATCATAGAGACAATCTTATTGAACAACTATTTCCTGAAATATATATATATTCATGAAGCTTCATGGAAAGAATGTTGATCTTATCAGGAAGAGAAGATGTTTGATAATTGGTACAGGATTGAACAACTCAACAAAATAACTTGCAAGAGTACTGCTATTTCCAAATATTATGAAACAGCATTGATTGACTTAAAATGTGAAAGAATCATAAATGAAAGAGGAATAAAAGTAGTTTCAGCATGTTATAACCAACAAAGAGATGTTTGTGAAATAAGTAAGAATCTCTGAGTGCAAGACTAGTGTCTCATTCTTATTAAATTGCCACTCAAATGGACAACACTTAGCCTTAAGTAAGCATGCAATGCATGTAGGGTGGTGAACGAATTGACCAATATATGTAGGTTTACATAAAAACTTAACGTGATGTTTCCAACAATCTGGAAAGAAGGAAAAAGATATCTAAAAGGACTTTACACTTTGATGTTAAATATATTAACATAAAAATATGGCTTGTTTAGTCAAGCACAATTATGATATTATTACACAACTGGTTAAAAATACTGAAAGAACCTTGGCTGCAGTTTCCCGGTGTGGACTCTGGGCGCCGCTGTTGGACAGAATGAAGAGCCCCGGCACTCAAGATCTCTTCGCGCAGCCGCACAGCGCTTTCCACGGCAGCCCTTTCTCAGACCAGCCCTTTACTCCGCTTCTTCGCGGGGGGGAAAAAGAAGAATCGCTTAAGGACTAGAACTGGAATTAAGGTCCATTCGGAGCCCCGAATATCGGCAATACAGAGCTTCCTCCTAACCCGGCGTCTCCAGGCTGGTGAGCAAGCTAAGCCGAGCAAGAAGGATGGGGTGCGGCGCTGCGGAGAGGGGCCGGGTGCAGACGCGGCCACTGCTCTTTAAAAAGCTGTCTTTGTTCTGCCCCGCGCTCTCGGAGCTGATCCGCTACAAGATCCCCGAGGAAATGCCCACGGGCTCGGTGGTGGGGAACCTCGCCAAGGACCTGGGCTTCGGGGTGCGGGAGTTACCGACTCGGAGACTGCGCATCAGTTCAGAGAAGCCTTACTTCAGTGTGAGCATGGAGAGCGGGGAGTTGCTTGTGAGCGGCAGGCTAGACAGGGAGCAGATTTGTGGGAAGAAGCCGGTTTGTGCTCTGGACTTTGAGGCTGTTGCTGAAAATCCACTGAACTTTTATCACGTGAGCGTAGAGCTCGAGGACATTAATGACCACGTGCCGAAATTCGCGCACATTTCCTCTGAGTTACACATAAGTGAGTCTGCACAGCCAGGCACCCGATTTATATTAGAAGTAGCAGAAGATGCAGACATTGCTTTAAACTCACTTCAGAATTATAAACTTTCTCTTAGTCCTAGTTTCTCACTGACAAATAAGGAAAAACAAGATGGTAGCAAATACCCAGAGATAGTATTGGAGAAAACTTTAGACCGGGAACAGCAGAGTTTACACCGATTAGTCCTGACTGCCTTGGACGGAGGAACTCCTCCTCTCAGTGGTACCACTGAGCTTCGGATCCAAGTGACCGATGCCAATGATAATCCACCTGTATTCACTCAGGAAGTGTACAGAGTTCGTCTCCCGGAAAATGTGCCCAGAGGCACCACTGTGGTGCAGGTGACAGCTACGGACAAGGATGAGGGCATGAATTCGGAAATTACTTATTCCTTCTACAGGACCGGACAAGTCTTTGGTTTAAATTCAAAGAGCGGGGAAATTACAACTCAAAGGACACTGGATTTCGAAGAAATCAAAGAATATTCTATAGTGGTGGAAGGGCGGGATGGTGGAGGCCTGGTTGCTCAATGTACAGTTGAAATTAGCATTCAAGATGAAAATGACAACTGCCCAGAAGTTACAGTCCATTCTCTACTCGAAATTATTCTAGAAAATGCAATGCCAGGAACACTAATTGCTTTGATCAAAATACATGACCGAGATTCTGGGGAAAATGGGGAGGTTTATTGTCGACTGGAAGATGAAGTGCCTTTTAAAATCATCTCTTCATCCAAAAATTCGTATAAATTGGTAACGGACAGGACCTTAGACCGAGAAATGACCCCTGAGTACAATGTCACCATCACTGCCACGGACAGGGGCAAACCTTCCCTCTCCTCCAGCACTAGTGTCACCCTACACATCGGGGATGTGAACGACAACGCCCCGGTTTTCCATCAGGCCTCCTACTTTGTCCACGTGGCTGAGAACAACCCGCCTGGAGCCTCCATCGCTCAAGTCAGCGCCTCTGACCGGGATTTGGGACCCAACGGCCGGGTCTCCTACTCCATCCTAGCCAGCGACCTGGAGCCAAAGGCGCTGTCGTCCTACGTGTCTGTGAACCAGAACAGCGGAGTGGTGTTCGCGCAGCGCGCCTTCGACCACGAGCAGCTGCGCTCCTTCCAGCTGACACTGCAGGCGCGCGACCAGGGCTCGCCAGCGCTCAGCGCCAACGTGAGCATGCGCGTGCTGGTGGGCGACCTCAACGACAACGCGCCGCGCGTGCTCTACCCCGCGCTCGAGCCCGACGGCTCCGCGCTCTTCGACATGGTGCCGCGCGCCGCCGAGCCTGGATACCTGGTCACCAAGGTGGTGGCGGTGGACGCCGACTCGGGACACAACGCCTGGCTGTCGTACCACGTGCTGCAGGCCAGCGACCCCGGGCTCTTCAGCCTGGGGCTGCGCACGGGCGAGGTGCGCACAGCGCGCGCCTTGGGCGACAAGGACGCGGCCCACCAGCTCCTTCTGGTCGCTGTGCGCGATGGTGGACAGCCGCCCCTCTCGGCCACCGCCACGCTGCACCTGATCTTCGCTGACAGCCTGCAGGAGGTCCTCCCAGCCCTCAGCGATGACCCTTTGCCCTCTGACCCCCAGGCCGAGCTGCAGTTCTACCTGGTGGTGGCCTTGGCCCTGATCTCGGCGCTCTTTCTTTTCGCTGTGATTCTCGCCATTGCCCTACGTCTGCGACACTCCACCAGTCCCACCATCTGGGGCTGCTTTCAGCCTGGACTCTGTTCTGAGTCTAGACCTGTGGTTCCTCCTAACTACAGCGAGGGAACTTTGCCATACTCATATAATCTGTGCATTGCCCATGCTGGGAAGACAGAGTTTAATTTCCTAAAATGTAGTGAGCCATTGAATTCAGGACAAGACATTTTTTGCCCTGAGTCATCTGGAGCCTTGTTTCCACTTTGTGATTCCAATGAGTCGACTTCCCATCCTGAGACTCTAACACCGGTAAGTTTGTTCAAATGTTTACTTCTTTTTCTCACCCACCCAACTGCCTATTTACATGAAAGTATAGAACATTTTCAGGTCCAGTGAGTCCTCTAAAGAGCTTTAAATCGCTCAGAAATTTGCATTTCCCATCATTGATGGAGTGGGGTGAATTATAGGTGGCTATGTCACAAAAAAATAAATTCCAGGAAAAAAAGAAGAGGTTACAGATTTACAACATATAGTGAAATAAACAACTGAGAGTATGTGCTCTTATCCCCACAACAAAGGATTGGACAGGTTTTTTCAAAGTTATTGAAATTTACTCACTGATTTTCTTTTTCTGAAACAGGGTCTTGCTGTGTAGTGTGGGGTGGCTTTGAACTCAACTCTGTATTGCAGGCTGACCTGGAAGTTATTAGTAATGTGGCAGGGTCTGGCCTAGGGCTGAGGATCTTCTTGTCTCAGTCTTCTGAGTGCAGGATTACAAGCCTGTGTCACTATTCTGAATATATATAAACTTAGAGTAGATAATAATTTACTTCATTCTTTAAACAAGAAACTACTTATAGGTATATTCTTTTACTGGTTCCACTGATAGTTTCAATCCTTGTGTTCATTCTTTGTGCCTAGTTCTTTAATTTTTAAAAGTTATTTGTTTTTACTTTATGTGTAGGAATGTTTTGTCTTAGTGTAAGTGCACTACATGTGTACAATGCCCACAGAGGCCAGAAGAAGGCATCAGATCCTCTTGGACTGGAGTTACTCATATGTTAGCAGTTATGTGAGTGCTAGGAAATGATGCAAAAGCAGCTCTTAAACACTGTGCTCTTAAGCACTGTGCCATCTCTCCAGCCCCTCATGCCTATTTTCTTATATATACCTAATAGAATCAAGACTCTGACTCCCCAAAAAGGGCATGAAAAGTGCTATGAGTATTTGTGAAATGAAAGAAAAAAAAAGAGTCTCACTGAATTCATCAGACTCTAGTCACTACATTCTCCAAGCTTTTCAGGAGTGCAAAATCCTGAAGAAAAGGAAAAACTGGGGCTGGTGCTCAGTGGTAGGGCACTACATACAGTATGGTCAATGTCCTAGCTTTAATATCCAGTACAGGGGTAGGAAAAGAAAGGGAGGAGGGGAGAAAATGCTAGTGCCGCCTCTATTTATCTTGCTCTGGTTCTTTTTTTTTTTTGGCCTGGAACTCACTATGCAGACCAGGCTGGCCTTGAACTTACAGAGATCCACCTGCCTCTGCCTCCTGAGTGCAGCTGGGATTAAAGGTGTGGGCCACCACAGCCAGCTTGCTCTGATTCTTGACATATGCTCTTTGAAGAAGGAAGACACTGGGTTATCTTATAATTTGGACCCTAAATGTAAATAGCTTTTCTCATCAACCCCTATGGGGAATTTCGAATCATTTCATCTTAAAGGCAAAACTTACTAATCTGGTATGCATAAGAAATTACCATTACATACTATGTCTTTGTTTATTTCCCTGCCAGAGATATAATAAATGGCTTCTTTACAAACTGAGATTTGTTCTTTACATGACAGTTTTTATGTAACAACAGTTACCTTATTACATAAGCCCAAATGGCCTTTACAATAAGAAGTTTATGAGCACTTTAAAATTGCATACTTTCTTGTTTCTTTTCTCCTTGTCCTGGGGTTTGAGTTCATTCCTCATTCATACTAGACAAGTTCTTTTCTACTGCACTATACCCCAGCCCTTAAAATTATATAGGTTTGGGGGTGCAGCTTGGTGGCAGAGCACTTGCCTAGCATGCTGAGGTTCTAGGCTCCATCCCCAGCATCACACACACAAAAGCATAATCTCTTGATAGAGGATTGAAATGGAAACTTGCTTTTCCCTGTATGTTCACTTTAATTGTCTCAATGCCTGTATATGTATCATATATTCACATGCTAAAAGCTAAACCTTTTTTGAATAGTGTAAAAGCTTAAATAGTCACATAAATATTAATTTCAAAACCTTAATCCTGTTAAAATTTGACATTAGGTAAGAAAATCCATAAATATCATCCAAGTAAAATTATTTTTATAACACTGAATTTTTCATATTTTATTTATTATTTTTGTTTTATGTGTATGTGTATATTGTCTGCATGTAGGTAAGTGCACCCCTGTTGTGCATTGACCACGGAGGACAGAAAAGTCTGTCAGATCCCCTGGAACTGGAGTTATGGACAGTTGTTAGCTGTTAGTTGTTAGGGTGCTGGGATTCAAACCTGGGTCTTCTGCAAGAGCAGCCAGTGTTCTTAACTGCTGAGCCATCTCTCCAGCCCCAACACTTAAGTTTTAAAGAAACAATGAATTTTACCATCAAAATGAATAAATCTTCTAGGCATGGTGACTCTCACCTTTAGTCCTAGCATACAGGAGGCAGAAGCAGGCAAATCTCTGAATTCAAGGTCAGCCTGGTTTACCCAGTGAGTTCCAGCCTGGCCGGAGCTACCTAGTCAGACCGTGTCGTAAAAGAAAAGAAAAATATGAATATATAACTATTTCCAAAGATGATTGCATACCAAGAGTACTTCTGGATGTTGTAAAGATATATACAAAACATCATCAAAAAGAATTATAACAGTTTACATATTTAAAGAGTGTGTAGAAACCAAAAAGTGTATTAGGTTGATACTAAACAAAAAAGGAAAACATCTTGATGTTTAATACTGAGATTTCATCCCATTTCCTTTACAACCCAGATTTCTACCAATGGTCCTTGCTTTTGTAGTATGAATGCAAGAAACAAAGTTTTGAAAGATTTAGAAAATATATAAAATCACAATGAGAAAAAATGTTTTATCAACTATCTATAATCATGTTTACTATCTCCCAGCGGGGGTTGGGCCACACTCGTGTAAGTACCAGGTACCCTGGACGCTGAGGCAGGAGAATTGCTTGAACCCAATCATTGAAGACCAACCTGAACAACGCCATTTCAGGAAGGCCCTTTCTTGAAAGGAGGGAAGAAGGGAGGAACGGAAAGAGGAAGGAAGGAAAGATGGGAAGATGTAATATTTCAGTTGGTGTAGTAACGATTTAGGACTCTGAGCGCCGCTGTTCACCAACTGTAAGAAAAACACAGCACTCCATCCGGATTTTCAGATCTGCAACTACACAAAGCTCTGCAGAGCCTATAAACTGGCTCCGTGGCTACAGCAAAACTCAACCTTTTAACTTGGGGCGCTCATACGTTCTCCTGAGGAAAAAGAATCATCGGACTTTGCGGGAGGGAAAGAAGAACGTAATGAGTCAGCGTGCACAGAGAGTATTCTGAGAAAATTCCGGAGCAAAGCAGCAATGGCTGCCTCAACCAAACGCCAGCACTGCAGAAGACTGGTCCTCCTGTGCGCGCTCCTGGGGACGCTGTGGGAGGCCGGAGCCAGCCAGATCCGCTATTCCGTGCTGGAAGAGAGAGAAAGGGGCTATGTAGTAGGGAACATCTCTAAGGACCTGGGACTGGAGCCCGGCGAGCTGACGGAGCGCGGAGTCCGGATCATCTCCAAAGGTAGGACTCAGCTTTTCTCTCTCAGCCCAAGGAGCGGCAGCCTGGTCACCGCCGGCAGGATAGACCGCGAGGAGCTCTGCGCTCAGAGCGCGCGGTGCCTAGTGAACTTTAAAGTCCTAGTTGAAGACAGAGTGAAACTTTATGGGATAGAAGTAGAAGTAATTGATATTAACGACAATGCGCCAAATTTTGAGGCTGAAAATTTGGTGGTAAAAATAAGCGAAATCGCGGCTCCTGGAGCACGTTATCCGCTCCCGGAAGCTGTTGATCCGGATGTGGGCGTGAACTCCCTACAGAACTACCAGCTCAGCCCCAATCGCCACTTCTCTCTGGAAGTGCAAACCGGAGTCGACGGAACTATAAACCCAGAACTGGTGCTGGAGCGCATGCTGGACCGGGAGGAAGAGGCTGTTCACCACCTGATCCTCACCGCCTCCGACGGCGGCCACCCCCGCCGCTCCAGCACAGCGCACATCCAGGTGACAGTGTTGGATACAAACGACAATGCCCCTGTTTTCGACCAGTCGATTTACAGAGTGAAAGTCCTAGAGAACGTGCCCCTGGGCACCCTGCTGCTTACAGTGAGAGCTAGCGACCTGGATGAGGGCGCCAACGGGAAAGTGATGTATAAATTCCGGAAAATTAACGAAAAGCAATCATTGTTATTCCAGCTTCATGAAGATACTGGAGAGATATCAGTAGCAAAAAATCTGGATTATGAAGAATGTTCATTATATGAAACGGAAATACAGGCTGAAGATGGTGGGGGATTGACAGGGCGTACCAAAGTGATAATTATGGTAGAAGATGTAAATGACAATAGACCAGAAGTGACCATTACATCTCTGTTCAGCCCAGTGAGGGAAGATGCTCTTCCAGGAACAGTAATCCTTCTTTTCAATGCTCATGACCAAGACTCAGGGAAGAATGGTCAAGTTGTCTGTTCCATCCAAGAGAACCCACCTTTTAAATTAGAAAATTCAATAGATGATTATTATAGATTGTTGACAGCCCAAAATCTTGATCGAGAAAAAGCATCTGAGTATAACATCACAGTGACAGCAACAGACAGGGGAATCCCATCCCTGTCCACAGAAATTCACATTACCTTACATGTAACTGACATCAACGATAATCCACCTGTCTTCTCTCAAGCCTCCTACTCAGTCTACCTCCTTGAAAACAACCCCAGAGGCTCCTCCATCTTCTCAGTTATTGCCCATGACCCTGATAACAATGAAAATGCTAGGGTAATTTACTCCTTGGTGGAAGACACCATCCAGGGAGCACCACTCTCCTCCTATATCTCCATTAACTCTGACACTGGTGTGCTCTATGCTCTGCAGGCCTTTGACTATGAGCAGTTTAGTAATCTGCAAATGCAGGTGAAGGCAAGTGACAGCGGACATCCTCCACTCAGTAGCAACGTGTCACTGACTGTGCTCCTGTTGGATCAGAATGACAATGCTCCCAAGATCCTGTACCCCTCCCTCCCTACTGATGGCTCCACTGGTGTGGAGCTGGCTCCCCGTTCAGCAGAGCCAGGATACCTGGTGACCAAGGTGGTGGCAGTGGACAAAGATTCTGGACAGAATGCTTGGCTGTCTTTCCGTCTGCTCAAGGCAAGTGAGCCAGGACTCTTCACAGTGGGGCTTCACACTGGTGAAGTTCGCACAGCCAGGGTCCTGATGGACAGAGATACACTCAAGCAAAGCCTCGTGGTAGCTGTGCAGGATCATGGCCAACCCCCTCTTTCTGCCACCGTCACTCTCACAGTGGCTGTGGCAGACAGCATCCCTGAGGTCCTGGCTGACTTGGGCAGTATCAACACTCCTGCAGACCCAGATTCTGACCTTACACTGTATCTGGTAGTAGCGGTGGCTGTGGTCTCCTGTGTCTTCCTAGTCTTTGTGCTTGTGCTGCTGGCGCTTAGGCTAAGGCACTGGCATGCATCTCATCTCTTGCAGGCAGCAAGGGATGGATTGACTGATGTACCAGCATCACACATTATGGGTGTGGATGGGGTACAAGCTTTCCTACAGACCTATTCCCAACAGTTTTCTCTCACACCTGATTCTGGGAAGAGCCACCTAATCTTCCCCCAGCCCAACTATGCAGATACACTCATCAGCCAGGAAAGCTGTGGGAAAATCGAGCCTTTGTGCAGTTCTGTTGAATCCAAGATTCCTGTTGACGATACACCTTTGGTTCCTGTGAGTTCTGATTTCCCTTTATTATTTATGACAGCTATCTGCTTCGGTGTTCCTATGTGGGGTAGCATAAGTTGATATTTTTATATTTGTCACCATTTAAGTTTTTTCACTGAATCTAGTCTTCAGCCCAACACCTTTTATTGACTTACTGATTGGAGGCATTTATTGATTATACATTACTGATAAAATTTTCACTTTCTCACAATTAACCTAGTGTCAATGGAAGACACTCTTCATGAGGCAATTCTTATGGTCCTGTGTGGATGAGGCTGTTTACATACAGTTGCTTGATTGGGTACTACTGACTCTCCAGTGGAGTTATTTTCTTGAAGTTTATTCAGTATTCTTTCTAATTGCCCCCATTATAAAACCTTTCTCCTGAAACCATTTCTATAGTAATACTTTTGTAAGGGTAAATTACATACTTTTTTTCTTAGAGAAACAACTGAAAGCCCAGAGTCTCTGCTTCCACCCTTTTATTTCTGTGACATGAAAATACCTCATTAAACTAATGTTTTTTAGACCATAAGCTCAAAGAAACCATTTGTGTTTAAAGATCTTTTATGAGGAAGAGTCAAGCTTCAGATATCATTTCCACACCCTAGCAAATTACTTTTTCTTTTAGTGGTGAAAATTGTAGCATCCTTTATGCTACTATCATTAAAATTTTGAATTTCCTAATGCTATAATATCAAAGTATGAAAATAGCCTTACACTCTTCTTTCTTATAAGTGTGTTCTTGCTCAAGAGAAGTTGTTAAGACTGAAGATTGTGAAAGGACAAATAAGGGAAATTAAACATTGTTCTTCAGTTTTATATTATTTCTGACTCAATTCTCCAACATCTGGGAGTAGAACTGAACCTGAAAATGGGATGCTCATTAGAAAACCATTTTCAGGAGACGATGGGGGAGATTTTTTAAATACTTCATTCGTTTTTAGCTATTAGGAAAAATAATTTATTATTATTTTAAACATAATGTCAATTTTCAAGTTTGACATTTGAGAGACTATTTGAAAATAAAATTTTGTACTGGGGATATAGTTCAGTGATAGAGTGCTTGCCTAGCATATATTAATGATACATAAAATGGGGTAAAATAGGTTTCATTATAGCATTTTCATACATGTACATAATGTATTTCAATCTTACTCAGTCCCATTACCATCTCTTATCCCCCCTCCCACTCCGACTAATCTGCTTCCTCTTCCCAACTAACCCCAATTCTACTTTCATGTTGTGTGTGTGTGTGTGTGTGTGTGTGTGTGTATGCTCACGGTTCATTAAGGTTGTTTACAGGAGCATGAGAGAGGGTATGTTTGGTATTTGTTTAGCATGGTTTGTTTGGCTCTTCGATTCAGAATCTCTGTCTCCCAAGCGGTCCTTAAACTCTTCATCCTCCTGCCTCAGCCTCACAAGTGCTGAGATTATGGACATACACTATCATACCCCGCTGTCACTTGCCTTTAAATCCTGACCATGAAGGAAACTGGACTGATGACTGGAAAGAGTGTGGAAATTTTTCAGTTCTGTTTTTCTCTAACTTGTAAGATGTATTGTACCTTGGTAACTGATTATAGAACATAAAAGGGCTGAAAAATAAAATTAATATTTATGTCTCTCATTTGAAAGAAGGGTTAATTGACTTTACATATTTTGGATTTTCTGAAAAGTATTCAAAGAGTGCAAAATACACTAAACAATGATTGGCCTATGTTCTTCACTGTCGAAGCTGGTTGATCTGCTCTGTATGTGAAGAAGCACAATACAATACATAATACTCCATAATGTGGTGTAAGTTTCAGCTTATAGATAATACATTACTTTATAACGTTAAATCCACTAGTATCCACTGTAATTCCTTGAGGAGATTAAAATTTGCGACAATTATATAGCTGCATTTTCCTAGCAATATATACATTCTGGAAATATTCCAAAGAAGACAGACTGCAGTTCCAGATAGAGCCTCTGGGCGCCGCTGTCGGCCAGTGCAGAGCCAGCGCCTATACTCTGGATCCCTGTAGCCTGGAATTTCATGCGCAGAAACCAATACACACCAAAGGAAACTCTTAACTCTCTGAGACCGAGACACGGATTCCCGGCCCCAAAACTGGGGTCCGCCTGCCCAGGATCGAATGCACTTCCACCGCAGTAGACTGCACTTTGTCTAAGTGTAAAGGTGCGGAGGCCTAGAGAGAGCCGGAGCCAGCTATGGGAGGGAGCTGCGCGCAGAGGCACCGCCCCGGCCGCCGGCAGGTACTGTTTCCCTTCCTGCTGCCATTGTTCTGCCCCGCGCTCTGCGAGCTGATCCGCTACTCCATTCCCGAAGAATTGGACAGGGGTTCGGTGGTAGGGAACCTCGCCAAGGATCTAGGGCTCAGTATCCTGGATGTGTCGGCTCGCAAGCTGCGAGTTAGCGGGGAGAAGCTGCACTTCAGCGTAGACGCGGAGAGCGGGAACTTGCTGGTGAAGGACAGGATAGACCGGGAGCAGATGTGCAAAGAGAGAAAGAGGTGTGAGCTGCAGTTGGAAGCTGTGGTGGAAAATCCTTTAAATATTTTCCATGTTATCGTGGTGATTGAGGATATCAATGATCATGCTCCACAATTCGAGAAGAAAGAAATAAACTTAGAAATTTTAGAATCTGTGTCTGTTGGCACACAAATACCCCTTGACCCTGCAACTGACCCTGACATAAATTCGAACTCAATTGATGATTATCAGATAAGCCCTAACCCTTATTTCTCACTAATGGTTCGAGTCAATTCAGATGGTGGCAAGTTTCCAGAGTTATCTCTGGAGAAACCTCTAGACAGGGAAGAACAGAAATCTCATCGCTTGATACTGACTGCCTTAGATGGAGGTGACCCACCACGAAGTGCCACCACTCAAATAGAAATATCTGTAAAAGACACCAACGACAACCACCCAGTGTTCAGCAAAGAGGAATATAGAGTCAGTGTCAGTGAAAACCTGCCCCTGGGGTCCTCCGTGTTGCAAGTGGCAGCCACTGATAGGGACGAGGAAGTCAACGCAGAGATAAAATATTACTTCCGGAGGACTGCCCAGAGCACACGACACACGTTCTCCCTGGATGAGAAAACAGGAATGATTAGGAATAACCAGTCATTTGACTTCGAAGATGTGGAAAGATACACCATGGAAGTGGAAGCAAAGGATGGAGGTGGTCTCTCTACACAGAGTAAAGTGATCATAGAAATCCTAGATGAAAATGACAACAGCCCTGAAATAATCATCACTTCTCTTTCTGATCATATTTTGGAGAATTCCCCTCCAGGGATGGTGGTTGCCTTCTTCAAAACGCAGGATCGGGATTTCGGAAGAAATGGAGAAGTGAAGTGTGATATGGAGAAAGGCTTTCCTTTCAAGATCTACGCTTCTTCCAGTAACTACTACAAGTTGGTGACAGATGGAGCCCTAGACCGAGAGCAGAGCCCAGAGTACAATGTCACCATCACCGCCACGGACAGGGGCAGCCCACCCCTTTCTTCCAGCATATACATCACCCTGCACATCACAGACGTCAACGACAACGCCCCGGTTTTCCATCAGGCCTCCTACTTTGTCCACGTGGCTGAGAACAACCCGCCTGGAGCCTCCATCGCTCAAGTCAGCGCCTCTGACCCGGATTTGGGACCCAACGGCCGGGTCTCCTACTCCATCCTAGCCAGCGACCTGGAGCCAAGGGCGCTGTCGTCCTACGTGTCTGTGAACCAGAACAGCGGAGTGGTGTTCGCGCAGCGCGCCTTCGACCACGAGCAGCTGCGCTCCTTCCAGCTGACACTGCAGGCGCGCGACCAGGGCTCGCCAGCGCTCAGCGCCAACGTGAGCATGCGCGTGCTGGTGGGCGACCTCAACGACAACGCGCCGCGCGTGCTCTACCCCGCGCTCGAGCCCGACGGCTCCGCGCTCTTCGACATGGTGCCGCGCGCCGCCGAGCCTGGATACCTGGTCACCAAGGTGGTGGCGGTGGACGCCGACTCGGGACACAACGCCTGGCTGTCGTACCACGTGCTGCAGGCCAGCGACCCCGGGCTCTTCAGCCTGGGGCTGCGCACGGGCGAAGTGCGCACAGCGCGCGCCCTGGGCGACAAGGACGCGGCCCGCCAGCGCCTTCTGGTAGCTGTGCGCGATGGTGGACAGCCGCCCCTCTCGGCCACCGCCACGCTGCACCTGATCTTCGCTGACAGCCTGCAGGAGGTCCTCCCAGCCCTCAGCGATGACCCTTTGCCCTCTGACCCCCAGGCCGAGCTGCAGTTCTACCTGGTGGTGGCCTTGGCCCTGATCTCGGCGCTCTTTCTTTTCGCTGTGATTCTGGCCATGGCCCTTCGCCTTCACCACTCCTCCAGTCCTGCTGTGTGGGACTGCTTTCAGTCTGACATCTGCTCTAAGGCTAGACCAGGCGTTTCTCTCAACTACAGTGAGGGAACTCTGCCTTATTCCTACAATCTGAGCGTAGGGCATACGGGAAGGACAGAGTTAAATTTCCTTAACTGTAAAGCACCCTTGCCTTCTGCTCAAGATTTAGTTTGCAGTAGTTCCTCGGGGGCTTTAGTTCCACTCCACCTTGGGCATGATTCGACATCACATCCTGAAACTCTAACACTGGTAAGTTTCGATTTGGTATCTTTAATAACCTAGATTCTCTTATTTCCGGCTTAATATCCTCATTTTCATATTAAGGATCACATGTGAAAAATCTGTAGCTAAGTACCATGTCTTCTCAATATTGACATTTCAACTGTTCTATCCTTTGTAGGGGAAAAAGGGTTACCGAGTTGGAGATACCTGGTAAGGCTCTGATTAGCAAATAAAACCAATAGTCTTAGTCTCTAACCAGATTTTTTTTTAAAAAATGACCTATGCAATTTTGCTAATACTTGAATGAGTTTTCCATATCCACTTTGTATGTTTTAAAGTCTAAAATGTTACATGCTTGCACTAAGTATCAGAACAAGTGTTTCTTTAAAAATTGCACACACATTTATTGCAAATTCACCACTGCTGCCCTTTGGTGTCTCTCTCCATTTATTTTCTATACTTTTTTTTCTGAGTGTAAGCATTTGGGGAAAAGTTGGGGAGGCTAGCCAACAGATCTGCAAACTTTCTGAAATTATATGCAAAGTTACAGACATTTCTGTTTGGAGAGGACTCAAAATTTTGTTCATGTTTCCAAGGTTTTATGGCCCCCAGAGTTAATATTTAAAACCCTTACAAGGGTTTCTCTTGGTCTAGCTTTCTTCCAGTTTACATTTTTCAGTTTTCTTGGAACTTAATTTCTTGGAACTCAATCTCTTTTCTTCTACATTGCAGAGTGATTTCCAAGAAAACATATGAAATTCTATTACCTTTTTGCTTTCAGTGTGGTTTAAGATTTTTTTGAAGAAAAAAAGATAAAATTTATGGCAGTGCATGGTGGTGGTATCTGCTGAGAATTCCAACACTCAGGAGGTGAGACCCTGCCTCTCAAAAAATAAAAATAAAACCTGTGAAAGGTCTCATTCATAGTGACCAAAACATTTTTTACATCCTGCTTTTTGGAGGAAAGAGCTGCTCATGGGTTGTTGATGGATAAGCACTTATTTGCACTTCCAGACAAACAGGCTATGAGATGTTGTTTATATTGACATTAATCCTCTGATAGATGAGGTCATTTGCATAAAACTTATTTGTTTAAAAGTCTACATCAGAGTTATGGGTTTATCTCAGTGGTAGAGCTTTTCTAACATGGTTTGCTCCCCAGCACTGGAAAAATTTTGACATCACTATATCTTTGTTTTTATTTTTGGTGCCTGAAATACTTGTACATATTTATCTTCCCATTACAACGCATTTTAGTAAGCAACTGTAGTGTATGTTCCTTTTAGTTTCTTCATGTGTGTTTGTGTGTGTATGTGTGTGTGTGTGTGTGTGTGTGTGTTCTGCAAGCACATAGGTTACATGGTTCTACACAAGAGTTCAGTCCCTTCAGAGGCCAGAAGAGGGCATTGGGTCACCTAGAACTGGAGTTACTACCTGCTGTGAGCCACCTGACATGGGTACTGGGAACCAAATTTGAGTCCTCTGGAAGAGCAGCAAGTGTTCTTAACCACTGAACCAGCTCCTGCCTTGGCCTTTTAGTTTCCAATTATCTGCCGAATTTGTTTTTAAAAGGTCTAACTAAATTTTCCATAAAATAAACCTATATAAGTGAAATAATGTTTTCAAACAAATTCATTAAACCTCAGTAAAACTATTTTAGAGCAGACTATTTGGTCAACCTCTCACACAACTGTAAGCTAAACAACGTAATCAAACAAGGAAATCCCAAGTAAAAATCAAAAGGAATTGCCTCATAAAGAGCACAATACTGTCGCCACATGAATGCATACCAGACTTAATTGAACCATTTAAATCGCGATCTCAAAGTTCTAAGACCTTTCTGAATGCGCAGCTGTACTCTCTAGGACACAAAATAAGCATTATTTATCTTTATATTGGGTATATTCCTGTTGAAAATATATTGCAAACTGCATTTCCTAATAAACTATGGTGGGTGCAGTAACTTCTTAGGACTCTGGGCGCCGCTGTTCACCTAACTAGGAGCAAAAAGCCGCCGGAGCCCAGTTCCTTTTCTCAGGGATCCAACAGCACAAAGCCCCAGAATTCCTACAAACCGCTCCTGGGCTGCAACGAAATCCACCCGGAATTTAAGGTGCTCTCGCTACAGAAGATTCCTGCGGCCACAGAAAGAAGGAAGAACCAGCGAAAACACACAGCGTATCCAGGGACAACTTTGAGAGAATTTGTTACCAGAAAGCAATGGCGGCTCAAAGGAATCTCCCCGACTGCACCAAGCTGGCCTTCCTCAGCCTTTTCCTGTGGATGCCCTGGGAGTCCTCAGCCAGGCAGATCCGCTACTCTATTCCTGAGGAGCTAGACAAAGGTTCCTTCGTGGGGAACATCTCCAAGGACTTGGGGCTGGAGCCCCGAGAGCTGGCGGAGCGCGGAGTCCGCATCGTCTCCAGAGGTAGGTTGCAGCTTTTCTCCCTGAATCCTCGGATTGGCAGCCTAGTCACCGCGGGCAGGATAGACCGCGAGGAGCTCTGCGCTCAAAGCGAGCGGTGTGCGGTGACTTTTAACATCCTTGTAGAAGACAGGGTGAAACTTTTCGGGATAGAAATAGAGATCACTGATGTCAATGATAATGCGCCAAAATTCCAAGCAGAAACTCTAGACGTAAAAATTAATGAAAACGTCGCTCCAGGAATGCGCTTTCCTCTCCCGGAAGCTATTGATCCGGATGTGGGCGTGAACTCTCTACAGAGCTACAAGCTCAGCCCCAATAAGCACTTCTCCTTAGGCGTTCAGAGCCCTAACAATGGCATTAAGTACCCGGAACTAGTGCTGGAGCACGCTCTAGATCGTGAGGAAGAGGCCGTTCACCACTTAGTCCTCAGGGCCTCTGACGGAGGTAACCCTCCCCGTTCAGGCACAGTCCTTGTCACTGTGACTGTCTTCGATGCAAATGACAATGCACCAGTCTTCACCCTGTCTGAATACCGAGTGAATGTTCCAGAAAACTTGCCAGTGGGCACTCAGCTGCTAAAGGTTACTGCCACGGACAAGGATGAAGGAGCCAATGGAGAAGTGACATACTCATTCCGAAAATTATCAGACACACAGTTGTCCAAATTCCAACTAAATAAAAAAACTGGTGAAATAAAAATATCTGAAAATCTAAATTATGAAGAAACAGTGTTCTACAAACTAGAAATACAAGCTGAAGATGGAGGAGCCTACCTTGCGACTGCAAAGGTGTTGATTACAGTAGAAGATGTAAATGACAACAGTCCAGAGGTGACCATCACATCTCTCTTTAGTCCAGTGACTGAAGATTCACCTATGGGGACTGTCATAGCTCTTTTAAACGTGCATGATTTAGACTCAGGGCAGAATGGAGAGGTAACCTGTTCCATTTCTGAAAATCTACCATTTAAATTAGAAAAGACCATCGACAGTTACTACAGACTGGTGACGCAACGAGCACTTGATAGGGAACAGGTATCCTCATACAACATCACAGTAACAGCCTCAGATGGTGGAAACCCACCTCTGTCAACCAAAACGTACTTCACTCTGCAGGTGGCAGATATCAATGACAACCCACCCACCTTCTCTCACATCCCCTACTTTACCTATATCCCAGAGAACAACCCCAGGGGGGGCACCATCTTCTCTGTGACTGCCCTGGATCCAGACAGCAAAGAGAATGGCCAGATTGTGTACTCTCTGGCTGAAGACACTGTTGAAGGGGCACCACTATCTTCCTACATATCCATCAACTCAGACACTGGCATCCTGTATGCACTCCGATCCTTTGACTATGAGCAGTTTCATGAACTGCAAGTACAAGTGACAGCCAGTGACAGTGGGAAGCCGCCCCTCAGCAGCAATGTGTCACTGACCCTGTTCGTGCTGGATCAAAATGACAACTCCCCAGAGATCCTGTACCCCACCCCACCCACTGATGGCTCCACTGGAGTAGAGCTAGCTCCCCGATCTGCAGAGCCAGGCTATCTGGTGACCAAAGTGGTGGCAGTGGACAAAGACTTCGGACAGAACGCCTGGCTGTCCTACCGTCTGCTCAAAGCCAGCGAGCCAGGTCTTTTCTTGGTGGGACTGCACACAGGTGAGGTGCGTACAGCGCGAGCCCTGCTGGACCGAGACACCCTCAAGCAGAGCCTCGTAGTGGCTGTGCAGGACCACGGGCAGCCAGCGCTTTCTGCTACGGTCACTTTAACTGTCGCGGTAGCCGACAGCATTCCTGATGTTCTGGCAGACTTAGTCAACTTGGAGCTGCCACAGGACTCCGAAGGCTCAGGCCTCACACTCTATCTAGTGGTGGCAGTGGCCGCAGTCTCCTGCGTTTTTCTCGCCTTTGTCATCGTGTTGCTAGCGCTCAAACTTCGGCGCTGGCACAAGTCGCACGTGCTTCAGTCTTCCCGAGATGGATTGACTGGCGTGCCCGCCTCTCATTTTGTGGGCATGGATGGGGTGCATGCTTTCCTGCAGACCTATTCCCATGAGGTCTCGCTAACCTCGGATTCCCGGAAGAGTCATCTGATCTTCCCGCAACCTAACTATGCAGACAAGCTCATCAGCCAGGAAAGCTGTGAGAAAAATGATCCTCTGTCTTTGTTAGATGATTCCAAGTGTCCGGTAGAGGATACCCTTTTGGTACCAGTGAGTCTGTTTTTACTTTCTCTTTAAGTAATTATGACCAGTTTTACTTTTAGGGTTGGATGGGGTGTTGGAAATGTTGGATCTTTATTTTTAAATCACTGCTCTCTGTTTCAATGACACACACTTCTTGCTAAAACATTGGAGTAGAATTAGACGATTAAGGCTTTTTTGAAAACTTTGTGATGAAAGTCACCCAGGTTGGCAAAAGATTGTTATGAGTAGCCTTGCAGACCTTTAGTAATTTATCATGTTTTTTAGAACAATGTTGACAATTCCTAAGAGGGACTTCCTTACAGAACAGTCTGCTGACTTATGCGTTCTTATTTGCCACACACTGCAACAGTAACCCCTCAGACAGGGGAGTTCCTTTGAAGGCAAGTTAGAAACAAATACGTTAGTCCCACCAGAAACAGAAAGCAAGTCCAAGGCTATTCACTACCATTCTTTCAAAGAAGAAGGGAAGTATGTCTTTGCAGTTGTATTTTTCAAACAACACTGTAGTGGCAATTGCAACTGAACATACATACTCCTTACAGACTTGTTTTTAATTAACACTCAATTAACAATCCACAAGTATGTGCTTAGGTTTTTTACAGCCATAATCATACCCATTAGCTCGGTCACATTCTTTTTGCATATGATTACCTAGTTTCA